>NC_085005.1:15493787-15793787 GCF_963854185.1 Sardina pilchardus | reverse complement strand
TCTGTCCAGATTTCTGAAGCAGCCTCCTCCTGTTACTGATATTTTGTGATAGGTCTCAGCACAATACATTTATTTTAGACATGGCATGTTCAGCAATGTGCTAACATACAGTATTATAACAGGGTTTATTTGCTCATAATCATTTGAACTTTATTCATGAGTGGTCAGCATCAACATCATGTTGGGCAGTGTGTTCCATTCAGAGACGAAAGAGCAGGAAGCCACAGAAGGTGGAGACATTACGAGGATCATAAGTCGCATGTTAACTACATCTCCCTCCTCCAGCTGCAGAGCCACACCACTGGACAGATAGGCGGGCATTCCATCTGTATGATCTCTCCACAAATACATGACATGATTGTCATTCATAAACATCTTGATCCCCATATAGCGTGACCTTGGTATATCCATGATATTGAATCTGAAGTAGTAGACTCCCCTGACTGGAGCTGTAAAGAAGCCTGTCGTGCTGCTGTAGGCCTGTCCAACATACTGTATGACTTTAGTGAAGACCAAGTTCAGCTCAGTATTCCCAGACTCTAAGTATCCATCTATCCTAGTGATAGATGTCAATATGCATGCCTCTGTCATGTCTTTTCTCACATTCATGACACTCTGACAAAAGAAAGGGGCAGAATTGCTCAGTATTTGCAATGATGACACAGAACGGTTTACATTTGCAAGTGATGAGCTTATATTTATTCACATACTGTAAGCAGTTGTGCCTTGTGTTTCCCTCACAGAGGATGTGGTTTCCATCATTGTCAGTCTCAAATATACATGACCTGCTCTTCATTCTTAATCATCCTGATGTGTACCGTGCGTGAGGTTAGTACATCCATTACAGTAATTGAAGACCCTGCAGTCTAATGTCTGAAATGTGGACGACTTGTGTCTGCTGAATCAGCATTAAAAGGTAAAAATGTCTGATTAGAGTCTGATTAGAGTGTGTGTCTACCTGCCTGTCAATCACGTATCCCTGCCAGTGAAGTGAAGCATATGTGCTGGTCTTAGGGGGGCTGGACTTCAAAACAGCCAACTTCTTCCAGGTTCACTAGAGGATGCCACTGATAGTTGTGATGGCCTTAACTCTTTGTTGTTTAATGTATGGATTTGACACTCGAGAGAGAACTTTTTTGAAAACTTTGGCATCGACGCACGTCAGATGCTGCCAGTGGGCTTTGCGCCGCTAAAAGTAATGGAGTTCTAATCTCTGGCATTAATTGATGCACATCGACGCCATCAGTGAGTGTTGGCCTTAAAACAGATAAAAGTATAAGTACAGTATATATACTTTTGATCCCGAAATAAGGAAGGTGTAACAAATATCCATCTTACTTCTTCAGAGATATATGACAATTTGACCAAATAAAAAGGCAGCATTGCTCAGTATTTCCAGTGATGACACAGAAGAGTTGCAATTTAAGCATGGTTTATTTGCTCATGCTCATTTATGTATTATTCAGTTCAACATAAACAATTCAGCCTTGTGTTCCCTTCTGAGAGGAAAGAGCAGGAAACCACTGAAGATGCTGTGATAATTACCACTATCATAGAGGCTGTGGCCTGCAGGGATTCACATGTTAACTTCATCTCCCTCCTCCAGCTGCAGAGCAACGCCCCCAGAAAGATAGGTGGCCTGTCCATCAGTATCATACTCATATAAACTCATAACAAACTCTTCATTCTTAGCCATTATAATGTGCATCCTTTGTGAGTGTAGAAAATCCACAACAGTGAATCTGAAGTAGTAGACTCCCCTGACTGGAGCTGTGAAGAAACCTGTCGTGTTGCTGTAGGCCTCTCCACTATTAGTGATGATTTTAGTGAAGACCAAGTTCAAGTCTTTGTTCCCAGACTCTATGTCTCCTTTACCCAGCCCTGCTGAGAATGCCACCTTGGGTTGCTCTGTGATCTCTTTCTTCAGATTCTCTACTTCAGTCTCAGTGTCTTCCAGTCTGGTATTCACTGCTGACAGCTCTGCCTCTTGTGCTGCAGTTTCCATCTTCAGGTTCTCCACCTCAGTCTCACTGGCAGCCAGTCTGGTCTCTTGTGCTGCAGTTTCCATCTTCAGGTTCATCACTTCAGTCTTCATGGTGGTCAGGTCTGTGTGTTGGACTGCAGTGTCTTTCTTCACATGCTCCATGTCAGTCTCAGTGGCTACCAGTCTCTCGGTAACTGACCTCAGATCAGCTGTCTGATCTGCAGTTGCATTCCTCAGATTCATCACTTCAGTCTCACTGGCAGCCAATCTGATTTTTACAGCCATAAGCTCTGTGTCTTGTACTGCATTCACCCTTCCCAGAGACTCCACCTCAGTCTCACTGGCAGCCAGTCTGGAATCTTGTCCTGCATTTTCCTTGATCAGGTTCATCATTTCAGTCTTCACAGCGGTCAGCTCAGTGTCTTGGGCATCATTTTCTGTCTCCATTTTCTTCAACAGTTCAGCCTTGGTGCTCTGTAACTCATTCTGTGTGACAGTCAGCAGCACTCTCAGCTCCACCACCATGTCTCTGAGTTCCCTGAGCTCTGCAGAGACGTCCAGTGTAGTAGTGACTGCAGCAGCAGCAGCCCCAGTGCTCTGGCTCTCAGTCTGAACTTCAGTCTGGGTGCTCTGAGTCTGAGCTCCACACATGGAGAACAGCAGCACCAGCAGTGGGATGACGACCCTCATCTTTAAGAGCACTTTGTTTCTCAAGCAGTAGCAACAGCAGCACCTGCAGTAGTAGTAGTATTAGTAGCAGTGCTGGTAGTGGTGGTAGTAGTAGTAGTAGTAGTTTGATGAAGTGTTCTTCCTGAGACACCTTCTTTTATATCCCCCAGTTGTCATTATGTAAGAAATGTTGTATAATATCAAAAAAAGTCCATGGTCATTCATGAACAGATTTAGAAATGTGTGTGTGTGTGTGTGTTTGTTATTTTACATAAAAAATAGTATAATATCAAAGGGTGGGGGTTTTTTTTGGAAAAAAAAGCTTTGTGTTATGTGTGGGGCAGGTAGTTGAGATAATCAGATGTGTTTTGACATGGGTAGGCGAAAAGGTCAAGCCGCTGAATAGATTTATAGCCTTTTTTTCACATTAAAAAATGGTATAAAATCAAAGGGTGGGTTTTTGGGGAAAAAAAGCTTTGTGTTATGTGTGGGGCAGTTAGTTGAGATCATCAGATGAGTTTTGACATGGGTAGGCGAAAAGGTCAAGCTGCAGAATAGATTTAAAGCATTTCAAGCATGGTTTTTACATTAAAAAATATATAAAATCAAACACTGTTTTTTTTTTTTTAGAAATTAAGCTTTGTGTTATGTGTAGGAGAGCTAGCCGAGTTCACCATATGTGTTTTGACATGTGTAGGTCAAAAGGTCAGACCGCACAATAGATTTATAGCATTTGAACATTTAAAAGTTGTATAAAATCAAAGGTTGTTTTTTGGAGAAAATAAGCTTTGTGTTATGTGTGGGGCAGTTAGCTGATTTCACCATATGTGGTTTGACATGGGTAAGTCAAAAAATGAAGTCGCAGAATAGATTAAAAAGCATGTATCAACATTAAAAATTTAAAAAGTTTTTTTAAAAAGTTTTTTTGACAAATGAAGCTTTGTGTTATGTAGGCAAGCCTTGTAGTAACACATGCACGTTGGTTTGACACAAATGTGTCCCTTGTAGCCAGTGCTGAATAGGTTTTTCGAATGTGTCGAATATCCAACATCCAATATAAAACCAACTTTACCACGCTCCATTGCGGAAGGATTTAGCGCCCGAAGCGCTTTATGTGTAGCCTGATAAACCAGCAATTGGCGCTGGTTTTCCAGGCTACTTTATGTGTGTCTGCGGCAAAAATTACGCACGTCTTTGACACGCAGGTATGCCTTTTCCAAAAGAGCTCTGTAACCTAATCCGGAAGTTTTTGAATTAACAGAGTTAACAGCAACACCTGTTGGGCTCTAGCTTGTTTGAAGTAGGCTAACTTAAATCATCATGGTTTTGATATTTGGTGCTCTACTTCTTCCCGTGTATTTGACAGGTCAGACTTTGATGTTATATGCACTTGTTTTTGTGCCATGCCAGTTTGCTATCGGTTTAGTTGTGTTTTTAATAGCCTACCTCCTCCGGCCGAATCGTTTTTTGGCTGTTTATTGTAAAATACGTCTGACTCTGACATGTATTTATTTGGTTTTACAGTTGTTATCTCGAGTGAGGTTCGTTGGCTGCCATGCGAGTTTATTGAACAACATGCTGTGATCGTCGAGGAACTATTTCAAGGGAAGAAGATTAATGTATCGGTAACAAAATATCAACTTCGAGATGCTGGACTGCAGTTTGGCAAGCCCGGAGACCGTCCAGTGCATTCGGAGTTAATAACCTTCCTTGTTACAGGTTAGTTTGCCTCTAACTAGCCTATCTGTCTGTTCAACATAAAGCATCATTGTCCTATTACGTGTAGCCTACTACGCCAACTGAAAATATATTTGTGGGTCTCAGCCTCTAAGGTGGACATGCAGTGGTACCTTAAAGATGGATTGGACACTCTTCAATGCGAGTTGCGTCGGTACCGCACGGGCGCTTCGCCGGTACGCTGGCCCAGCATGGGAGCCCAGGAGCGCGACAACTGGTTTACCTGCACACTGCGCCACACAGAGGGGCTCTTCGTTATCACTTATTTCCTCAGACACAGTCCCATTGCTCCCAATGTTGTGCAGCCAGACTTCCAGCAGTGGGTTCCAGTTGCAGATAGAGACACAATCACCACCTCAGGTCAGTGTCATCACCATGATGGGTGTGTGGTAGTGGGGTAGATCATATGGCTAATTGATCATATCAGAGATAACTTCACATTTCTCTATTTTTGTGGCCAGCTGTAATGATGGTATTGACCCATACCCCCTCTCTGGAGGTCGGCCTGATGAAGGAACAGAGCCTGAACTGTGAGTTTGCTGTAGACCACAAGTCGGCCCACCTCACTGTGGAGTGGCACCTGCAGCGCAAAGGCCAGCACTCAAAGCTCTTCAGCTACTCCAGCCGCACGGGCCAGACTGAGGGCAGTGGTGTGTCTGTGAAGGCCATCGCCAGGGGAGACGCGTCGCTCAAGATCCCCCTTACAAGGGAAACCAGTGAGGGCACCTACGTCTGCTCTGTGCACGTACCTCCACTCTCCGGCGGCCACAGCATGGACCTGCACATCATGGGTGAGAGACTCTTACGGAAAGAACTCAAATGAACTCACATGACTTCTACAGTATAAGTCACCCGCATATTTACCCGGGTAGAAGCACAACACTATTCCAGTCATACCAGTTCCAGTGTCATACACAAATGCATTGCAGAACCTGCTTATGGGGACAGCCATTTTCTGGTTGTACGTTTTTTTTATTGCTGGTGTGGCAGTTGAAGCAGAGTGCCAAGCAAATATAACTAATGAGAAGATGTAAGACAGGAGAAAAAGAAAAGCTGGTAATATGCTTCTGTTGAGAGCCATCTAGTGCAGATCCAAGCAGACCAAGCCTACAAGCATGGATTGAATTCAAAATACCTGAACATGCCACATACCAGTATATAGGCTAATCACAATGTAATACATCTGCAATATGTGCTGTTATGAATAAGTATATATTCAACTTATTGAAGTTATATGAGTTATTTGCCTTCATAAGGCTAATGTACCCCCCCCTGAATAATTGTGAAATAATTGTGATAACAATGTTGACCAAAAATAATCATGATTTTGATTTTTGCCATAATCGAGCAGCCCTGCCTCCCCATGTGTCCCTGAATGTGAACTCTGAGGTGTCTCTGTCTGAGGGGGAGTTGCAGAGGGTGAATTGTGAAGCAAAAGACTACTACCCCCTGGATGTGCACATGGAGTGGTTGAAGGAGTCTCTTACCCCGGGAGCAAGCCATACACCCGAGGTGCTGAAGGTCGTCAAGTTCTCCGACCACCGCCACAACCCGGACGGCACCTACACCCTCACTGCCTATTTCCTGCTCAAGCCCACACTCCGGGACTCTGGGTATCGCTACACGTGCAGAGTGTCTCACGATGCCCTGCGAATGCCCATCCGGAAGAGCTTCACCCTCAGTGTCACGGGTAAGTACCTTGCCCTCAGTCTCTAACTTACAATTAAAACTCTACATATTAAATTGTGCAGGATTTGAGCTTATTTTAATTTCCTGACTTTCCTGCTCTTATCTTATGTCTATTTCTATGCTGTGCATTATGAATTTTTAACGTTATGTAAGCAACCAGTGAAGAAAATAAAATTGTTGACTCTTTCTGTTGTCTCCTCCTGACAGAGAAGGATTCACATCTGTGGTACCTACCTCCTTTTCTGGCTATGATTGGAATCCTGGCTTTGCTGCAGTCCAAACTACGCAAACAGCTTCCTGTTTTACTTTAATTTATTTTCTGACGGTTTTCAGTACAATAGGTTTATTTTACGCATTGCATGTTCAGCAATGTACTAACATATTATAACTTTGCTACCGGTGTTCTCATGATAACGTCGCTAACGTTATCATCAATGTTACTGTCCTCAAGAACCGCTTATGTGGAAGATGCCAGCGCAATAGTCAGAGAGGTCATTTGACTAACCAAAAAGACTGGCCCTTTACCAGAACAGGTATTCAGGACTGAATCCATCGCTATCTGGGGTCCACCAAGAGTTGCCTATCTGCGAGTTGGATTTCTAGCGTCTACTCCAGGCTGCTCTGACCAGACGGCCCAGACTTCAGATCTGTGTTTCCAGAGCTCTACAGATGGCCAAAGGACTGTTCTGGTGCCTCTCACACCTACGGCATGAGAGGCACCATTGTCCATGGACTTGACTTTGTTTGTTTTCTTTATCTACGTCTTTGAGTAAAACACTTGGAATGGTCTCTTGTGCTAGAAATGTTTAGGCATACTTTACTTTTACCTTACCTATGCTCCACAGACTACCAACTAATTCACTGGGTTGGTCTGTTCAAAGACACTATATGCACTGATTCACACAGTACTGTTGTCTATGGACATTTTTCACTTGGTTAAATTTAACCAACTGGACTAACACAGTGATTTGTATTTTTTACTGTTTTATTATATTTAATATTATTAATTATTAATATTTTACTGTGTGTTATGTCATGCGTGTTCTATGTACCAAAGATTTATAGGCGTCTTTCGCTGCTCCGTCTGGCATGCTGCCGGGGCGCTTTTAGGTGTTCTCACTTTTTATTTTATCTTGGCTTCACGGAAAATGAGGACTAGGCTACTCAATGAACTTCCAAAATAATGAATGAATGAATGTAACTAAAATGTTGTTTTATGGACTGAGAAATATACTCTGCTCATTCTTATCATGATGCATCATCTTTTTCTTCTGACTAGGATGTCTGGCCTTCCCTAGAACCATATGGCAGTCTAAAAGTAGATATTTTTTATATATATATAGAATCATTCCCATGCTTCAACCTTTTCAGCAGTTTTCTATGTACACCTTGAGGGAAAATGACAAAGAAGGAATTCAATATTTTGCCATTGCTTTGACAGTTGTATTTTTTTGTAAGAACTTTAACCTTTTGGACACTTCTGCAAGAATATAACCTATAATTTGATACTTCCATTTCCATAACTTGTGCGACAGCTTGATTGTGTGACAGATCACTATATGAGTTTATTTCACACATTACACAACTTTTGTTTTTGCAGTCTCTTGAAATCATAATCTCAAAGTGAGATTGATCTCTAAAAGTGTGTAGCCTACAAGTAATTGTAGATAGGTGAATATGTCCACCTGTATTATACTATTTTTTTCCCTTCTGACTAGATAGTCTTTATTGTCATTGCCACTTCACCTTTATTGTCATTGCCACCTTTCAAAGGTAGGCTGCTACAGTGTGATTGAAGGTGCTGTCAACTCATAAGGTATAAATATAAGAGCAGTAAATAGTAAAAAAAAAAATACACATAAGCCTATAAAAAATAAAAAGAATATGCTAAACATATAATGCACTGGTTATGATCAAGAATGGTTCTGTACAGATTGCACTGGATAAAAACTACATAAATACTGCTAATTAAAAGCGGTACAGAATGTGTGTGCGTGTGTGTGTGTGTGTGTGTGTGTGTGTGTGTGTGTGTGTGTGTGTGTGTGTGTGTGTGTGTGTGTATGTGTGTGATGTTAATATGTTTTACACACAATTGACGATAACTTCGTCGCCACAATTGTGGAATGCAGCGATCTGGGACATGGAGGAAAAGAGCATAGCCATCCATATGATAATAAATGGAGATACAACACATTTGCATCATAATTTAGGACTAGGCCTACATGCAGACACGTCCAGCAATTTTAGAACGCATTATCTGAAATGCGCAAACATGCAGTTGTCACAGACTACAGTCGTTTTTCACTGGTGAAATGGCGATGTTCGCTAAACATGACGTCGCCAAAAAAGATGGCTGTATTGCGGTGACGTTAAAGCGCGACGCTGTAAGTTCTGTAAGTGAAAGCGAAAGTTTAGATAGCCTGTATGGTGTAGGTACACAGATAGCTATATAGATATTTGCTGTTGTTGGGCTCTTTGAATGGGTAGCTTATAT
This sequence comes from Sardina pilchardus, assembly GCF_963854185.1. NCBI lineage: Eukaryota > Metazoa > Chordata > Actinopteri > Clupeiformes > Clupeidae > Sardina > Sardina pilchardus. The sequence continues at coordinate 15,785,214 of NC_085005.1, read as the reverse complement.
GTGCCGTTTTGAAAATGAATTTGAAAATGAGATTGAATTTAAATCGCCATGGTTCTGATATGTGCTCTCCTTTCCGTGGTTTTGACAGGTGTGTGTGTGTGTGTGTGTGTGTGTGTGTGTGTGTGTGTGTGTGTGTGTGTGTGTGTGTGTGTGTGTGTGTTATGAGCTTGTTTTTGTGCCATTTTTCATTGATTGAGTTGAATTGTTAATCTAGCCTACCTCTTTTAAGACCTAATCGATTTGTTGGCTGTAGACTGTTGTAGATTAGGCTATGTAGCCTACAGTAATCACGTCTGACATAGCCTATTTATTTGGTTTTACAGCTGTTCTCTCCCAGTCTAAACATGAGGTTCGCTGGCTGCCATGCGAGTTTATTGACGAACATGTTGTGATCGTCGAGGAACTCGTTTTAGGGAAGAAGATGAACATATCGGAAACAAAATATCAACATCGAAATGCTGGACTGCAGTTTGGCAATCCCGGAGACAGGCCAGTGCGTTCGGATTTAATAACCTTCCTCGCCACAGGTTAGTCTGTTCAACATAACGTGTCCTTCTCGTGTCATACACCACGCTAACTAACACATCAATTTGTGGGTCTCAGCCTCCAAGGTGGACATGCGACGGTACATGAAAGAGGGATTGGACACTCTTCAATGCGAGGTGCGCAGGTACCGTACGGGCGCTTCGCCGGTACGCTGGCCCAGCATGGGAGCCCAGGAGCACGACAACTGGTTTACCTGCACACTGCGCCACACAGAGGGACATTTTGTCATCACTTCTTTCCTCAGACATAGTCCCAGTGTTCCCGATGTTATGCAGCCAAACTTACAGTGGAGTCCAATTGCAGATAGAGACATAATCACCACTACAGGTAAAGTCGATGTTGCTGTGTGTTTAGAGAACAGAGTATGATAATAACAGGTGGTAGTGTTATAACACCATACTCATACTGTTTATGCCTTTCCGCATGTCTCTGTTTTTGTGCCTGCCCAGCTGTGGTGTTGATGTTCAGCAACACCCCCTCTGTGGTGGTTGCCCTGATGGAGGAGCAGACGCTGAACTGTGAGTTTGCTGTAGACCACAAGGCAGCCCACCTCACTGTAGAGTGGTACCTGCAGCGCAACGGTTATCCCACGACCAAGCTCTTCAGCTACGCCAGCCACACCGGCCAAAGCGAGGGCAGTGGCGTGTCTGTGAAGGCCATTGCTAAGGGAGATGCGTCTCTCAAGATTCCCCTTACAAGAGAAACCAGTGAGGGCACCTATGTCTGCTCTTTGCACATACCTCCACTCTCAGGCAGCTGCAACATCCCCGTGGAAATCAAGGGTGAGAGACTCTTACGAAAATAAAAACATGACTCAAAAACATTTAATCAAAGGATTGGTGCTTGTTTACAGTAGGCTACACTTTTTGCATTTATTAAACACTTGATTCAATACACTTTTAGTTGAATTTTAGTGAAATTCTCTCATCCTCATGTTTTTCCAGTGTATGTGCTCAAAACACTATAGCATCTTGTAAATGGGCTTGGACTGGCCTACACCATTCCAGTGAATCACAACTTGTTAATAGGGACAGGTGCAATTTGTTGGCTGTAGATTTATCAACCTTTCACCATAGTTATCAACCTTTCACCTTTCAAACTTTACTTTTAAGGTTACTTTTATTGCTTGAGCAGCATGTCGGAATTAAGCAGAATTTGCAGCCTTTTATCCTTTGCTTCATGATTGTGTAGATTTGCCAATCACCACAGCGCTCTGTCTTTCAGAGCCTCCCTTTGTGTCCCTGAATGTGAACTCTGAGGTGTCTCTGTCTGAGGGGGAGTTGCAGAGGGTGGATTGTGAGGCGAAAGGCTACTACCCCCTGGACGTGCACATGGAATGGGTGAGGAAGTCTGTTAACCCAGGAACGAGTCACGTGTTTGAAGTGCTGAATACTCTAGGTATTGTCAAATTCCCTAGCCATCGCCACAACCCGGATGGCACCTACTCCAGCATCGCCTATTTCCTGCTCAGGCCCACCCTCCAGGACTCTGGGTACCTCTACACATGCAGAGTGTCTCACAAAGCTCTGCAAATGCCCATCCGGAAGAGCTTCACCCTCAGTGTCACAAGTTAGTACCTATACTGTCTCAATCTGATTTATGATTTAAACTGTACATATTAAATAATGCAGGATTCTAAACTAAAGTCCTTGTAATGTCCTTTCCTGTTCTTATCTGTACACTACAGTATATTTTTATGGCCTAGTTCACTGCAAAAAAAAGATTTTCCCTTTTAGGTGTGTTAATATTTACTAGTGAATGTCGATTTCGTCATGTAAGCAACCAGTAAAGAAAATCTAATTGTGAGGTGTTACATGTCCTAACAGGAAAGGATTCATATATATGGTACCTACCTCCTCTTTTGAGTATAATTGGAATCCTGGCTTTGCTACTGTCCAGACGACATGCAGGTACATAAACAGCTTTCTGTTTTACTTTCATTCATTTTGTGACAGCACAATATAAGTTGTACTAACGTATTACTTTTTCAGTTGCAGGAAAAGCATAAGACTCATCCCCACAAATATAGTCTGGTTACAACCATAAGATTGAACATTAGTATGGGGAGTCTGGGTTTTCTACTGCACAAGAGGCGTGATCAATGGACATCGTTCAAACGACTCTATACGCATGGATAGTCCCTCAGCCAATCAGACCAACGATCCGGTGTGCCTTGTGGATAAGCTAGCTTGTGATTGGACACAAAGGCTGTGGACAGGAAGCATGCAGGGGAGATAGATGTGCAGGTTTCCAGCCTGAGCTGCCAGGCAAAATCCCAATTTGCCGGAAGGTCAGGCAGGGTTTACCCAGCCTGCACAAATATGCAGCTAAAAGCAGTTTTATAGACTGGGAAAACTGCTTCTTCGATCATCTTCTTCTGGCTAGAATGTCTCTGGCCGTCCCTAGAACCATATAAAAGCTTTGAAATTTGCCACATTGGGGACATTTCTATGATTCAACCTTCTGCACAAGTTTTATATGGGGTATGATGGGGCTACTCTCACCAGCTCTCTTCAACCTGTACATGAACAAGTTATCCAACCAATTGACAGGCTGCAAAACTGTCTGTATAATTGGTAACACCTTGGTAAATCATGCTGGTGATATGACCATTTTCTCTCCCAGCTGGCTTTCAGATACTGAATATATGCCTTGAATATGGGGTGAAATATGGGGTGAAAATGAGGCGTAATATGTAATGTAGGCTATAATGCTAAATAGAATGCCCTCTTGATGTGAAGGACAGAAGGGGACAAAGATCTTTGTTTTCCAGACCTTTTCCTTTATCTGTTACAAGTGATTGGTGTCTATAGCATAATATGGCTATGGCTATGGCTATGGCTATGGCTATGGCTATGGCTATGGTTATTTAGCAGACGCCTTTGTCCAAAGCGACATACAAATAAATAACAATACAAATTAAATTAACAGTGAACAATTACAAACTAGGGAGAATAGTAATATTATCAGTAGAACATTAATTTTAAGCACTAACCTAATGAGAAATAAAACAGTGAAATGAGAATAGCAATCAAATAAGTCACTCAGTTAATTATATATGATAATAATAACTAAAGCATGGTATGGCTAAATTTAAGGACAATAGCAAAATAAATTTCAAATTCTATCAATAGACAAATTATAACAAAACAATACTATTATACAAACCATAACACATCACAAACTCAAAGGACTAAGTGCATATTAAATAAATATGCCTTAAGACCCCTCTTAAAAGATCCAAAGCTGTTGCTGGAACGGAGAGCACTGGGTAACTCATTCCACCAACATGGAACCACTGAAGAATCTGAGTCTGAATCTGAGTCACTACATTACAGATCAGTTATCTGATAATGATCGCTTATTATACAGTATGCCCAGAATAACATGTTGGCAAGAAAATTACACATGGGCAGAGATCATGTCAAAATTATAAAAAGTAGACAATCCACGCACATCCTATTCAACCTGGGTGCCGGAACTTCAGAAAAGGCCATACAAAAAGGATAAAAAGTCCGCACACCAGTATAGCTCCCAGTGATAGTTTATTGAAGCAACGTTTCGAGCGTACTGCTCGAAACGTTGCTTCAATAAACTATCACTGGGAGCTATACTGGTGTGCGGACTTTTTATCCTTTTTATCATGTCAAAATTAGTCATATTGTTCTCTTTTAGGCTACTCCCTTATGGACTAAAGATATGCATAAGCTTAAGGTTGCTTATAATGACTGTATGATGATATTACTCAGGTGGTCTAATGTAAGTGACCTGTATGTGTCAGCTCCCTCCAGACATTATTTAGAAGTTATTGATGTACTGTATAAATGAAGTTGTCCTCTGAATGTCAGAAAATCACTCTGCATCTGATATATATTTGCCATTTTTAGAATGGTTTTGTTTTCCTTTTCCTTTTTAATGTACAGTCTATGTCTGTTGTTTGTGGCTTCTGAAAAGTAGTAGGTCAGTGGTCAAAATAAGGTGCACTCTTTGTGCATCAATGTGGGAGGTAGGCCTAACCCTTCGCTTTGTTTATATTGACTTTTTTTTTCAGCTCTAAAAAATGACTGTTGGTCAAAGTTGTTTTAATGCAAGGATTTAAACTGTAATGGATTTTACACTGAAACTGTATGCAAACTACTGCACGTAGGCTATGTGTGGATGTGCACAAATGGATATAATGAATTATAGCCTAGTATCAGGCTAAGGAAAAATGAATGCTCTCCTTAGGATATGCTCACCAACAGCAGTGAAATATAGTGAAGGAGTAGCCTATTTTGTGACCCAGAATGTCACCATTGGGTTCACTGGATCGAGCCAAATGACTCCATGATTGCCATAGTTTTGAATTAATGAATAATAAAGCGTTCTTTTTGTCATGTTTGCAATGTTTACTTTCTTCTTCTTCCTTCCCTCCTTGCTCCTTCCTAATGGTGGTTGGCAAACTGCTTTTGGAAGCATTAGGCCTAGGCCTACTGACATTTAGGCTACCGAAATGGAGTGTGCCTGATCTAATAATAATAATATGTACTGTACATTCTTGTAGTCAGACCAGTTTCCTCTAAGAAGTGAAACAAAAACCTAAAACAGACATCACCTGAATTTTTCAGAAGAATTGTTTTAATTCTTCAAGGTTCACTTTCTATCTCCAACTCTTGGATGGGTGGCTGTGTAATGTTTACTTTTGTTGAGGGCGGGGTCTTTAGACTGGGAGGATCAGTGCGTGCCGTGCGAGATTAGAGCAACTGAAACGTCATTACGTTTTGGATGACAATGCGGCGAGCGGGAAAATTCATTTCAGTTGTTTGGTAACGCTATCGAGCAGAGGTAGGTGGCTGTGTTGAGATCAAGTTAACATTAGTCATACGCAGTGAAATTGTAACCTTATGCTTTTATATTTAGTTAACAATCGTATTTGGACTTCGATAATGATTTGGCTAAACTGACAACAGCGGTTACTAGTTAAAGTTAGCCACTTTAGTGGCCCTGCTGATGATACAAGTTAGCGTAGTTTAGCATCAACTTCACATGATAACTATCTAGTTACTCGTCCGGTAAGGTTATTTCTTAACTCCCCATTCACAGACACATTTAGATAGCTGTCCTGTGTTCATTCGTAACGGTTTACCGCGATTGTAATGGATTTGTAGAATGTAGAATAAACTGATGACGTTGACATGCAAGTCGGATTGTTGTGGCTAGCTGTCTTGCAGAGGAGCACAGAATCAGAAAATGTTCATGTAGAAAGTTGAACTTTACAAGACGGATTTAATGTTAACCTTACGTCTTTGAATATAACTAATCTTTTCACCAGCTGCTAGATGTCGGCTAAAGTAACATTAGCTGTTTGGTTGTTGATTGTTAACATCCCCATGAAGTTCCTTGTTGTGCTAACAGTTAACTTGCATTGTGCACAATGTTTATAAACATGTGTAGTGGCTACATCCTACAAGCTGTACATCCTGATTGGTAATGGCTGGACCTGTGTGATTTCGTTGTACCTACAATAAAAAATTACTTTATTCCACAGAACACGATGGCTATGAGGAGTGAGAGCAGGGTGGAGGCAGAGGTTGAAGAGGAGGAGAGTTTTGGGCCCCAGCCCCTAAGCAGACTTGAGGTATAGCCCACACGTGACACCTTTATTTTCGTGTGCCTGTGTTGGTAATCTGTGGAACCTATTACATAGACACGTATACATATACATTAGAATAATTGCCTGCCAGAATCAATATACTGTGTATATATATATATATATATATATATATATATATATTCCCCAACTATTTATAATGTCATACTTTGCTGGGTCTTCATCAAGACATAGTTTGTGGGGGATTAGTGTAAAATTGAAATGTTTAAAGCATCCTCAGGGGACTTGTCTCAATGTGTCTGTTTCCTGTACAGCAATGTGGCATCGGTGCTGGTGACATAAAGAAACTGGAAGATGCTGGCTTCCATACTATCGAAGCGGTGGCATATGCTCCCAAGAAGGAACTGCTTAACATCAAGGGCATCAGTGAAGCAAAAGCAGAGAAGATTCTGGTGAGACAGTTACTGTTAATCAAAGTGATCTGTTCGTTGCCCTCTACTTTGCACTGTTACGTTGTATTATTCACACACACCTGTGGTCTGCTCTTTAGGGTGAAGCAGCTAAATTGGTGCCAATGGGGTTCACCACAGCGACAGAGTTTCACCAGCGACGGGCTGAAATAATCCAGATCTCCACGGGCTCCAAGGAGCTGGACAAGCTACTTCAGGGTATGTGTACAGTATATATTTAATGAAACATGATTTACTCAGTGGTGTAGTCTAGTTAGCTGTAGTGGATATACTGTGATGTAGTTTGTACTGTGATCAACCCCAAATGTAAATACGTATCCTTGCCTATATTTTAAGTGGGTATACTGAGATGGCGATGCTTTTTAAGTCAGTATACAGCGTAGTCCTATGCATTGCGTAGACTACACCACTGGATCTTCTATTTACTGAAACATGAAACATGAAAATAAGGACTATTACATGTGTTGGAGTGTGCAGTGGTTTTACTGGTTATGCTGAAGCAGGTTTTATACATAAAAAAAGAGAAAGAAACTAGATGGCAAAGGAAAGTTATGAGCAGCAGTTTATAACAGCGCTTTCCTGTATAGAACTGCTAGAACAAGAGATTAGTATACTGTGGTTTCATCCAGCACTGTACTTGAGTGAGTGTGAAACATTGGGTTTCATCATGGAAGAAGCATGTATTTTTAGGCTCAGTAAACAGTCTCATATGAACCTGTGGGTTATGATCTTGGATGTGTTTCTGTTCCAGGTGGCGTAGAGACTGGCTCCATCACAGAGATGTTTGGGGAGTTCAGAACGGGAAAGACACAGTTGTGTCACACCCTTGCAGTGACCTGTCAGGTAGTGTGTCGTTGTCAAGAATGTGAAATGCGGAGTCAGTCTCAATTTACTGCTCCACAGTCAGCCCATTTGAATATAGGCAAGAGAAATATTATGTTGTATACTGACCACCCCAAAGCACTGATTTCTCTAAAGATGGAAATGGCAACAGCCATAGAAATGCTGTTGGGGTTCAAGATGACCTTCAAAATAAAATTGTATGTCTCTGAAAAAAAGAAACCAATTAGTTAGTGGAATATATGATCATTCAACCTGTATTAAAAATACCCTCAAGCTCATATTTTGAGTTCAATGTCATGGTAAAAGTCAGGCATGTATTTTGCGGGTTGACGTGTGTTTTTTATTATTATTATTGTTATTATTATTATTATTGTATTATTGAAATGTTCTGTTTGTCCTTCCCTTCAGTTGCCCATTGACCAAGGTGGTGGAGAGGGTAAAGCCATGTACATAGACACAGAGGGAACCTTTCGACCAGAGAGACTTCTGGCTGTGGCTGAGAGGTGTGGACTTCTGCGTTACTCATAAACTTAATTTAATATGTAACTGTGCTGCTGACGTTATGCTTCAAAATTCTGTCAGCGTCCGAAATTAACCTGACGTAGTGCTGGAAGTCGCTTTACACTGAAGTGTTTAATATGTGTATTTATTTCCAGGTATGGGTTGGTCGGGAGTGATGTCCTGGACAATGTTGCTTACGCCAGAGCCTTCAACACTGACCACCAGACTCAGCTGCTGTATCAGGCATCTGCCATGATGGCCGAATCCAGGTAGGTTCTTCTCCCATCCTTGAATTGTTTGTGGTTAACCTGTTCCACCCTAAACTCATCACTATCACCATCACTATCCTCCACTAGGACTGTTAACCTCCAGTAACTACCATTCCAAAGTTTCTACATACCAATGCTAAAATGATACTGTGGCAAAAATCTTCTGTAGTAGGAGGATAGACCTAGACTTCAGAATATGAACCTTTTAAATTCTTTTGTTAAAATCTCATGAAGATTCCCGTCTTAAAATGTTGGTCCTAATTAAATGGGCTTGTATTAAAACATGTTTCAATGTGTCCCTTCTTGTATAGTAAAGGTAGCATAGTAGTTTACTAGTCTAGTAAAATTCATAACTTTATGGTTGATGAAGGTCTAACGACTGAAAGCTAGCACTCAGTAAAGCTTTTTTGCACAGACTTGAAGTGTGCGGATTCTTCTTTAAAATAACTTTATGGTTAAAATGAGAATTCCCACCTCTCCGTGTCAGATATGCCCTGCTGATTGTGGACAGTGCCACGGCGCTCTACAGGACCGACTACTCCGGCAGAGGAGAGCTGTCCGCCCGCCAGGGCCATCTGGCCAGATTCTTACGCATGCTGCTACGCTTGGCTGATGAGGTGGGTCCTGAAAAAGCATCTTGGCTTTTTTCAACATTTCTCCTTTTAAAGGCCTTGTGACGGACCGCTATGCGGCCGCAAAGTTGCCGCTCTTGTGGCAGTCTATATGTGCGGCCACATAGCGGTCCGTCACAGGCCTACTGTAGGAACCTTTGTTAAATGTGTTTTGGGTCTTCAAAGAAATTCAGAGTGGGCCTTGCTACAACTCTGTGTGTGTGTGTGTTTGTCTCCTCTCTAACGGCAGTTTGGAGTGGCGGTTGTCATCACCAACCAAGTGGTGGCTCAGGTGGATGGAGCGGCTATGTTCTCTGCAGACCCCAAAAAACCCATCGGTGGCAACATCATAGCACATGCTTCCACTACAAGGTATAGTATAGAGAAAGCCTCCGAGCTAGGTGAAACTGATTGTTTTGAGAAACCGAGATCTATGTGAAAAATCGCCAGGTTTCTCCTTTAACGTAGCGCTTCACTGCGCTTTATTTTGTGCACTTTTGCTTATTATTTAAATTAGGGCCCTCCGTGTTGCCACTCACCTGATGGCGGCTATTTGTGCCCTTTCCCCTAAACTGTTATCCTGTCCTCTCTTCCTTTCTCTTTGCTACTGTTCCTGTCTTTCATCACTCGCTGCAAATAGGTTGTATTTAAGAAAAGGCAGGGGAGAAACCAGGATATGTAAGATCTACGACTCCCCGTGTCTACCGGAGGCGGAGGCCATGTTTGCCATTAACGCCGATGGCGTCGGAGATGCCAAAGACTGAAGAGCACGGTGTTTCTACTCAGAGGAGCACACACGTAACCGCTTGGATCCGCACAGCTTCAGCGTAACTTCAATGTTTGATGTCTTGGCAGAAACTCAAGCTAAAGGTTTGTTGAGAACTTGTCTGGCAATATGAAGCTTGTGGAGACTGCAGAAAATATTAACACAATTCTGAACTCAAGTGTATTGAGAGGTGGATTTTTTGACATGGCTTTCAACCCGTAGTTGCAGAAGGACTGCTTGGGAGTTGAAGGGTTTGGCGTGTCCCTGAAAGAGGTGCACGCTTCATAATCTCAGCCATTGATCCCCAGATTGGGAATAATCATATTGGAAGTGTCGTTTACTGTAGGAGATGCTATATAGTTTTCATTTGTGGGATTTCTTTGTTATTGTTTGTCATCGTCCTGCTGCCTTTGTCTTTATTTCTGTGTTAACCATCTACACGTTGTGTACATATTATATATTAAAATCATTTTTATGATCAGGACTGATGGTTTCATGGCTGATTTAATCTGTCGTTTCCGAAATTGGCACACCTGGCCTAGTTTGTAAACAAGTTATAAGGTGGCTGGACTTTTTTTTTTAACTGAACGCTCACTGTAAGTTTGTTACATGGGAATACCATTGCCCTCTCATAAATACAATAGTAACGGGTACCTATTCATACTGGCAGTCACGTGACTACTGGCAGGCAAGAAACATTGACAAAAATGGCTAATGTCGCTATCCAGAAGGTGACATCTGCTCTGCTGTGTGATGAAGCCCTCATTTGAATGTACACCCTGCCTGTCGGTAAATGACCGATAACTAGTTTTTTAAAAAAAGACACAACTGGCAATTAGTGCATCCAATCGCACAACAACTATCTGTCATGTCGTTTTCACCTTAAAACACCAACTTTCGTTTAGTAAAACTGGCAACATCCTTGCAAGATCCTTGATTAATGGTGCTCTTGCCCGCCAGCCAGTTGTTGTGGCGTCACATGCAAAGTATGATGCATGTGCAAACGTCCCATGACGTTTTCTATCCACTATAATGTGGTTAATCCTATTTGAGTTAATTTGGTCATGAACTGACAAGCCACCTTGCAAAAGAAATAATTCACAGATTCAAATAAAATCAACTTTTAATAAATACACGTCAGTCAACGAGTGATGATTTGAATTAAAAGTATATAGTGCAGTGGTCTAACACAGAGTAAACAGCTTTACATGGAATGTTAATGTGAGTCCTTGAAACAAGCATGTACTGTATTGACTTTAAATAGAATTTGTAATCTTTGTAAAAAAATAAAATAATAAATAAAATGACCAAAGGTGAGGACAAACATACTTCAGCCTCTTATGCTGTTAAAAAAATACTTCTGGACTTTGAGTGTGATCTCAGTGTTATGTCTGAGGTCCCATAACACAAAGCGTAAAGACGTGCACTGATTCCGAAACTTAAGTGGAGAGCTATTTTCACACACGAATATAGAACCATAAGAATTCAAGCATGCACTGCTTAACAGGGTAGATGACAACTTTCACACAATTTGCTGTTTGGGATGTCAAATGAGCATGTAATTCTAAAATAAAGTTAATTTCTATTTAATAGCCTTCACAACACCAACACGACAACAATTAAATATTGCCTGAAAATTTGGAGGGCGTTTAGTCTGGATTGATATGCCTTCACTTGCAACATTAAACACACTGACACCATGAGCTTGATTATGATCATTTGTCTTCGTATTCTGCTGAATGTACCAATTACGCACTTAATTAAAAACTCAGATTAAGACTTAATTGAGGTAAAAACCGTATATAAAATTCTGGAGGGGGGGGAGGGGTGCACTAATCAGGTGGCATTTTATACCTATTTCTTACTTCATCCCTAGCAAGGAGTACTTGGAGACTACAACTAAGTGCACCTCAAAAGGTGTTACACAGTTGACAAAACGACCAAATTACTGAATCAGTTTATCAGTGCAGAATCAACATGACTCGATCCTGAAATGTTTGCACTTTCGACCACATTGGACACAATACCACACATGGTCATCTACGTAATGGAATGGGGACTGCTAGACAAGCAGTCGTCAGTGCTTCATCTGTATACCCATATTTCTGCAGGTGTTGAGGGACGAGACGGCCGTCTAGAAATCCCCATTCGATGGAGACAGATCTGACGGTGTGTCGATCAAAGCTTCCAGTTCCTCCTCAAGAGTAGAGTTGTCAGTCTCCTGTGTGAATCATAGGCTTGCATTTAAACCCTTTCATTGGTGCAAAATAATCAAATTAAAATGCAATTACGCAGTTTGGAAAAGACAAAGGGAACACTGCCACTTTTATTGCTCCCTACAGAAGGAATAACATTTCTGCTTAGATAGCAAAAGGCAGAATGCTCAGACTCAGAGAAACCGCTCACCTCACTGGTCACACTGGGCATCTGGATCGCCAGTCGGGCCCAATTGCTGGCCTCTGAAGTACTCCCAAGCTCCTTGTGACACTACTCAAACCATAGTGAACAGATTTTAGTACCCTTTTACTCTTCACTGTATTTACATATTATTTAGTTTAGTTACAAACATAGTTTCATATTAAAGTAACACATTGAGGATACATAAGTGTAGAAACTAGATGAGCTCAATTTGGCCAGTAGAGTTTAATATTCACTGTATTTACATATTATTTAGTTTAGTTACAAACATAGTTTCATGTTAAAGTAACACCTTGAGGGTACATAAGTGTAGAAACTAGATGAGATCAATGTGGCCAGTAGGTGGCACTGTCTGAGAGGACAGTGTCCAGTTCCAGCCACCCAAAAGTAAATCTGCCTTTCACCAAGAAGAAAACCAGTTTCAAGCAGAGGCAGAAGCAAGATGAAAGAAAGTGGCTTTTCTCAAAGGAATTCTCAGCTCAGTTTTCACTGCTATTGTAGTCTAAAATGTCTCTCTAAAGGGGAGCTTGTTCAGCCAGATTTTTTAACCTGCTGAAAAACAAGCTGCAGGGCAATAGTTTAGGTAAGTTGAAACCCAAACCACAACACAATGTCCAACAGCATGCGTTGGATGGGAGGACAAGTTAATGTGCCACTTCACTTTTATCAGGTGTTTAAATGAATCAAGTGTTGGAAAGCTTTTCAAGGTTTGCAAGGATATTCTGAATTCAATGGAATGCTTCAAAACTGCAGCGAACACAGTGAATGTGCTGGCAGTCAGGTTCACCACAGAAAACATAACAGTGCCTCAAGACTAGGCTTGTCCATGACGTATGAAAATGGTTATCAGATTTGGAAAAGCTCTAGCAGAACTGATGATCCCTCATATAAATGCTGACTTTACCTTGGCAATGTAAACCCTCACAGTCTTGGAGAAGCCGGGGCTAAGCTCTTCTGCCTGCAAAGACAAAACAGAGACAAGACTGCTCAATCTTACACCGATACAATTGTCTTTGTCAGATAAGACTTTCAGGTTTATCCCTAAAGCTCTTACACTCCTGCCTGAAAGTTGTATATCCATCTTGAAAAAACAAGTGTATTTTAATATAAACAGGAAATTGTGTTGAGTGTTCCTCGGTGCTGGGATGGTGACTGTGATGATGACGATAATGATGATGAGGACGAAGGCCACTTACTTTGAGGAAGTACTCCAGCGCCTCATGGACAGTGGATGAAGGAGGGGACTCGTACAGCGCTGCAGCAGCCTTCTTCTCCAGCCAACCCAGCATAGACACCTGGAGGTGAAGCACACACCAGCATCATGGCTTGAGGTCAAGAATTAGTGGCCTAATCATGCATCAATCTAGTCAAGGAACAAGATCATTATTATATAATCTTCATCTGCTACATGTTCCTACAGAGGCTATTGAACCACACCCAGGCTTCATGGCTTGAGCTCAAAGAATTATTGGCCTATTCTTTTTTTTAATTATTTTTTCCTATCATGCATCAACAAGATCATTAGTAAAGCATCTTCTTCACCTGCTACCTGTTCCTACTGAGACTATCGTGTATCAGTGTTGTGTTAATCCCCTGGGTTCAGTGCCCTGACACACTGCTACAAATCTCATTTGGGAATGATCTAAGGTTCCCATGAGCCCTGGCACGTCTCCAGGCCTACCTCATAGCACCAGCGCCCAAGTAGATAGAAACAGAGGGGGTCATCGTCCCTCAGTGCGATGGCTCTATCTAGATGCTCCTGCAACAGTCAGAGCAAGTTCATTATAGCATGACATGACATTTGTGATGAAATAAAAAATGTTTTTAGATGAACTCAAGGGAGATGGATATAGTTATTATGACACTGCAACAACAGAATACAATGTTATTCTTTTATCTCAATTAATTACAAAATGTAAAATAATTCTTGGAATAGTTGATAGTTGCACTTTCGCGCGCTCTGTCTGCCAGCTTACCTTGAGGATGTGGCTGCTTTTCAGTTTGCCGTGCATGCTTTCATACTGTGAGTTGAGGCCGGTAAGGACGGCAAACCTAAAGAGGAGCATGCGTCATCAGAAGAGGGACAAAAACAAACACACACGCAGGACAGGAGTTCACCGGTCTCTCAACTGGCTCGCTCACCATTTATGGCATTCGGCGTTCAGGCCATTTCTGTTCAGTGCTGCCTCGGCTTCGTCGCGGCCTGAAGGGAGAGGATCAGAGTTTGAGCGGGAGAGTGCCAGGGAGGTTGCCCCTCTCGTAAACAGAGGCACATGTTTATCTAGTGACCTATGACCAATATCACATATTGAGGGTTTCCCTCATTTCATTAAACAAAGCCACTGTATTTCAAGCTTGTGTCTTTCTTTTCTTGACACAGTTGATATCATAGCTGCTATGGAAATTCTGAACTCTCTGTCCTCAACTGGAAATGTTATCAAAAAATGGAAGAACATTTGCTTTGCAAATGTGCTCTGCTAAATCAACTGGAGAGACATGACTGTGGCAGCGCTAATGTCCTGTGCTAATGTCATGTCCCACTGACACAACAACATTTGTGCCACGACTGTGCTGGTGCTTTAGACAGTCTGACTCAGCAAACACTTAAAGGAGAAATCCGGCAGTTTTTCACATAGATCTCCATTACCCGGGGTCATCGAGTACAGTCAGAAAAAAAAAAAAAAAACAACCGGTTTTACTTAGATTGAGTTACTAATTCCAGTAGCTAACGCAGCCAGGCAGCTACAACGCTACACTGGGCATGTCCATGAGCACCCGTGTGTTTCTCCTTCTCACCTTGCTCAGCATAAGACTTCTTCTCTTCCTTGTCGTCAGTGATCTCATACATGTCATTGTAGGCGCGTGCAAGACGCCACAGGAACTCTGTGCTGTCAGAATACTGAAATCACAAATCAGCACAATCACATGGAGGAAAAGCTAAGTGGCTACTGCGGAGACAGTTACATAATTACATTATAAGTGCAGAGAAAGGCTAGACTGTATTCCACACTGGCAAGTCAATTTGATACACTATTTACATTTACAGATAACAATGATGATATGCGTACACAGTCCTGGTTCTGTAAATGGGGACATAAAGTGTCAATAAGCACAGGACATGCACTTCTTTCAGCAAATCAACATGGAAGGGAGGGGTGTAATTTAATATCTACAACATTTTTGCCAGAATAACATGTCTTGGTACTCTGTGATATCGGCATCAAACGACTGTTGCTGCTGCTGCTGCTAGATTCTGACAGAGATGCTCACCAGAGGCTTGTTGGTGTGGAGCAGGTTGAAGCCCTCCTTCTTGGCTCCGCTGTCCCCCTCATGCAGCAGGTCGCTCTGGGACAGGAGCAGTGCCAACTCGGCGCTGGGCACGTCCGTCACCATGGTCACCATGGTTGCCATGGTGGGCCACTCTCGGTCCGCGTCTTCCTCGTCGTCATCCTCGGCCTGGGAGTCCTCCTGGCGAAGGGTGAGCACGGTGGCGACGCTGCGATCCTCGTCATCCTCTTCGTCGGACTCTTTGTCCTCCTTGTCGCCTTCCTTGTCCGTCTCACGGTCTGTTTCACGGTCTGTGTAGTCTGATTCTGCATAGGCAGTGGAATACCTAGAATAAACAAAGACAGGAATCAAGTATGTTCACCATAAACAAAGACAGGAATCGTGTATGTTCACCCAGATCATTTTCCATGTGTCTCAAAAGTGATTCCTTCAACTGGTCAAAGATCTCTCCTTCTGAGGTATTTCTACAGTTGCCTTCAAGAACTGTTCCACTTTTGACAACTCATTTCATGCAGATCAGACAATTCTGCAAAGCAAGCTTCAATATGTATTTTCACAATTATCACCCCATGAACTTCGACTATGGACATATTAAAAATAATTTCTACATAATCACCACGGTGGATTACAGTATTTTACCCAGTTAATACCCCACCCCCACCTTCTCACCCTCCATACAGGCTGAGTTACTGCCAGTGCCCACTCCTATTTGACCCAGTTAAAGCCCCTTCCTTGCAGAGCCTCACTCTCTCCTATGTGACCCAGTTCTAGCCCCTTCCTTACCCCCCCTCGCTCTCCGTTCCTCCGCACGTGCTGGCTGGACCAGCGCTGGCACTGAAGTAGATGGAGCTGGAGCTCATGGAGTCCGTCCGCTCCCGCGGGATAAGATGGCGTCTGCGTCGCGCCCGCTGGTGCTCCTCCAAACCCTTCCTGATGGGGCACAGAGGTCATGCCAGACGGTCAGACCACACGGAGGGCAAGTAACACAACACACCAGCATTTCAAGCAGCTACTAAAGCCGTTAATAGGCAGGTGAACATGACACCTCAGTGAGTCACACTCACTTCACGTCCTCGATGATCTTCTGGGCGATGTCCTGCAGGCCAGTCCGCAGCTCGGACACCTCGCTCCTGAGGCCCGCCACGCACACAAGCACGTCGTCCAGACGGTTCTTCAACTCCACCTGCTGTTCCGGGGAGAGACCCTGCAGACCCTGCAGGGCCGAGCCCAGCGCTGCCACCTCTGATGGCATATCTAACATAACACATGCAAAACAACGTGATCACATAACATGCAGTCCTAAGTCCATTCGTTATCATTCCACCTGAATGTCCAGCATTCTCATCATCTGTGTTAGACAGATCATTTAATAGGTGTACATAGTACTGTATGCTCCGATGGGAGAGTCCAACGACACCAGTCACCACATCGAACATAAACAGTATGACAATCATAAACTTTGAGGTTGATCAAACTTGCTTATGATTTAACGGATGTGCCAGCCTCTCCTTACCTTGCAAGTCAAGGGCAGGTGTTTGTTGTCTGTCCACATCATCTGTGCATGCCATAAGAGTAGAGGGGCTCGCCTGAGGCACCTCAGGATCCTCGGTTCTTTTTCTGGAAACTTCCTTGTAAATAAGAAATCCGACTACACCAGCGCCAGCCGTAGCTCCGATACCGAGACTAATTAACCCATTTTTCCCGAATGTATTCATGATGCCACTTGCTAACATTTCAGCCTGTTCTTACAGTATTCCAAATAGTACACTGCACAAGGGCACCCAGTCAAGCACTGTTTAACTAAATCTTGTCTGATATATAGTGACGATATTCCACGTTTAATATTGATTTCATAATGGATTTAGTCAAGCTAACATGTTCTCGTTTACAGCCATGTTAAAGACACTGCATTGCTACTCAGTGGTTATACGTCTCTCCCTAAATGCTCCTGCTCCTACGTGAAAACATTCCTTTTTATCTCTGCGTTTAAGCTCGTTCAGGACTATCACACTGCATAAATCAACAACTAATGCAATGTCACTCCAAAATTCTAAAAGAAAGCGAAACTGGCCGCTTGTTGGCTAGTCAGCTAGCTAAGACCAACGTTGGGACATATCAAACGAGTTTGTCTTGCTTAATATTAACGGTCTGACAAAGTAGAAAAACGAAAAAACCTACCCAGTGGGTTATTTACATAAAATGGCAAAAACAAAGCAATAACGTTACAATAGTTGATCGATATTAATCAATTAACGACATGTCCTCAATAATGTAGGCATCCACGCTTGCACGCGACGACATGCCAAAGTGATGTTCGCCACTGGCAGATTATCTGATACTCTAACATGAACCAATGGCAACCCTGTCAATGTCATATCCTAATCGAATTCATTGTTGAGAGTATAGCTTAAACGTGCCTGGATCTCACATGGACGTTTTTACGGCGCAGTTTGTTTTCCCTATCTCCCTCATGTCTGTGACAGATCTGCCAAGGAGGATGAGAACGAAAACATGAAATGTGTTACAATATAAAACTTCCGGTGGGAAACTTTAATGCGCCAGCCATGTGGAGCATTCTGCTACAATCTGTCACGATGTAATTAAATGTAATACAATGTTGCACTGACACGTGCCAACATACACACACAAAAAACATTGTAATTCACCACACAGAACACAAAGAATTGGCAAAGAATGATGTTGAATGTGAATGTAGGTTATATTTTAGACTTCAGTTGCAAGTAGCCTGCCCTATTGTATTTAGTTACAAATGTCTGAATACTGTTCATTAAATCTAAGGAGTGTGCTTTGAGCTTCAGTCCCTTTATTGAGTGAGGATATTAAAGATGATATCTTTAAGACGAGAGGAAATGTGTTTTAGGTAGATGTGCAAAGACATTATTACAGATTGTACAACCTTTTCTTTTGCAGACGGGCTTTAAAAGGTTTGATCCTCAAATTTCAATATACAGAGCAGTCGAACTGAACGGTGTCTGGGGATGCCATACCTTCTGATCAGTACATTGCTGCGTTCGGTGAGTATTTCTGTTTATTTTATTTATCAATGAAATAGTAATGGCGTGTGTGTGTGTGTGTGTGTGTGTGTGTGTGTGTGTGTGTGTGTGTGTGTGTGTGTGTGCATTCATCATGTGTGCTTCTAACATTGTTAACAACAGTAATAATGTTGGTGTTGTTAACGGCGATGGTGGCTGTGGTGGTTATCCACAGGAGACTGGTCCTACCATGGTTGGGGATGATATGTCTGATCCTGCCATCATGAATTATCTAGGAGCTAGAAAAACCACCATGCTGGGCAACAACTTGTGAGTGTAAGGCACAGAGGCCATCATTTACATATTATCTATGGTACAGGGTCTCATGATCAAAAAGACATAATGCTAACCTCAGATGAGTGATGACCACAACACTTTTCATCTGATTGTTGTCTTATAATGTAAAAGGAAGGTGTAGTGTTTAATTATTGTTTTGCCACATTCAGTATCTTGGAAATGCTTTTTTGATGTAAAACAAACAAGGCTTACATACATAATTGAGGATGTGATGAGATCTCTCTCTTTCTCTCTCTCTCTCTCCCTTGAAGGGATAAATCGTCACTGTCTTTTTTTTTTTTTTTTTTTTACTACAACCACTACTCGCGGCACCTTCTGCCCTGTATCTAACCTGTAATTATTTGCGAATATAACTTCACCTTATTGTTTGGTTACTGTTCAAGTAAACCAGTGATTCCTGACTGCTGTCTCTGCACTGCAGTGGGGAGTATCACGTGGGCGAGCCACCCAGGACTGTCCTGGACAAGTTGGAGAAGATTGGCTTCAGCGTGGTGAGCATGACAGGGGTGGGGCAGACACTCATATGGTGCCTGCACAAGGACACCTGCATGTGAGCCACGGTGGCACCCCATGATCTGAAGAACGTACACAAAACTATCATGACGGTGTTCTCATATGTGTTAGTCCTTCAATCATACAGTAAGCACAGGCTTTGATCAAGTGAACTATTGTGTATATTTCTCATTTCACAGTTAACTGAATTACATGTTAGTGTCATTGCACTACATTATTAGCTTGTTTGACATGTATTAAATAGACCTTCAACTCATGATGAGGTTGTGTTTGTATAATATTTCAAATGTCAAAACTGTGGCTCAGCTGTGAATGTATACATGTGCATAGCCAGGGACTTGGCTGGCTGTACATACAGTAGGCTACGTAATCCATGTGTAGATTAAGCTTAAAAGATCTTTCTTCAATGGGGATTTTCATTTAAGTTTTCTTACAGTCTAGAACTAATCCACATATGGGGAAACTGGCCCATACTGTGAATCCTGTAAAAATGTTGTTTAGCTACATAAATCTGGTATTCATGTCACACAGATTAAGCTTTCAAAATAATCAACATCTCTCCTTTTCGTCTCTATTGTTTGGGTGAGAGATTTGACTCATGAAGGTGCCTGTAGAAGCCCACACACCGTAATGTTATTAATACAGTTCAAGCCATGCGTGTGAGAGCTCATATTCCATAAACATGTGTCACTTCCTCCTTCTCTTATACTGTGGGAAACCGGGTTTCGGGACAAAAGGGGAGTGTTAGGAATGCATTCCTCAGTAGGTGTTCTGATGGAGTGTCAGGTAGAAATCGAGAGCATGGATTGCCACATACAAACCACATACAAATCACACCCGTCATCAAACTACAAGTAAAGATGAGCAATGCTTCACCTGTGAAATGACAATGTTACAGTTATGGGAACTGTAATGTTTTTTTTTATTTACGTAAAATTCCTACCTGTTCATGGTGTTAATCAGGGTTTCAGCTGGGATCAAATTAATTTATGATAAACACATTAGTATTGACACATTATGATAGCACAGTAATGCCATTTCATAGACTTTTTGATGTGTGACTAATTAACTTTTTTTTTTGTTATGTTTTGATTGTTCAGAGAGGGTAGAGAAGCGACACACACTCTGGCTCCATATCAATGTTTTTTTATTGAGTGATAACGTTTTGGCTTTGAACCTTCAACAGATTGTTGCCTTTACTCAATGACCTTCAACTATGCTCAAGATCAAAACATGAAAGAGATCAAATAGGTAAGTGTGATGCGGTGAGAACGGGTACATTTACACTGGGTAAGAAACACTCAATGCCCTTAAGAGTTCTGTCAGCATAGGGCTCCCATTTGTTACGGTACCTACAGTATGTAATGGGGTTATGTAATCAATCCTTATCTGCTAGTCAAATAAAGGCTGGAATGCTGGGAATTTCACAGTTTATACCATTAATCAGTTATAGGGTACATCAGCATTAACACAATAGATCATCCCTTCACTTGAACAGGTGCATTATTGGATGTTTCACTCGTTGAAAGATAGGTGGCGGGGGCCTCGAGTGCATTCACAGGGTGACTTTTGCTGTTTTGCACCTGCTAGTGTCTGCTGCCTGAGGAGGATTCCACTCTGTCTGCGAACTTATTTGGTATTCAGATTATATAACTTTTACTCATGGTAAACATAATCGCTTTGAATGTTGGCATGTGGGTTCAAACAAATAGCATTTCACAGGGGATAGAGGGCAGCCTGCACACCTTATGCTGTAGGTGCAGTTATTTACAGCTAAGTGCAATTTCGGAGAAGGAACAAGAAAAGCGCAACACTGCTTACTCAACAGTTTAACTAATTTATTGATGATGAGGATCTGACTGACCGAAACATCAGCTCATCAATAAATTGGGTGATCCTCTGAGTAAGCAATGTTGCACTTTTATTTTTCTTGCTCTTGAAATACATAGCAAAAATAATTCATATCAATTAAAAAGGTAAAGAAAGTAACCAGCATCTAAACATTGCGCTTCATGTTTAGTTCAAATGAAGGTATACAAAGTTTAAGTGAGTCCAGAGTTCTTCACTCCATGGGTAGAATTTCATAAGGTTTGAGGTCATCATTTAAACCTGTTGACTTAAACCCTATACGCAAAGGTATGTCTTAATGCATCACATTCTCATCCAGCTGAACATTGTGTTTCATGGCAGTAAAGAATCCTCTGCATAGTTGTCATTCAGACGAGCAACACTGAAGGACACAATGTAACAAAAGAGACATTCCATATGTGATCATTATCGTCGCTATGTCATTGCCTCATGAATATGTTATGCTATGTGTCCACTGGAGCCCTGCCAGATTTCGGGAGAGCCCAACTGCTACGTTTGGCCACTCAACAATTAGTCTGCCTCTGGTGACAAGGCCCTGGCCTTGTCGGGCTAAGAATGATGTACAAATTTGCGAGACAAATTCTTGGGCTGGTCTTATACATATCACCTAGCACAACTTCCACAGCTGTGTGTTTGTGTGAGTGTGTGTGTGTGTGTGTGTGTGTGTGTGTGTGTGTGTGTGTGTGTGTGTGTGTGTGTATGTGTCAGTCATTTATAAGACCTGACACTCATTTCTAAAAGAGAAAGCACACAACACTGCTTTAAGTGTGATTCAATAGGTAACTTATTTTTCCAATAAAAATATAAACTCTCGCTTTGAATGTTGCGGTATTTCAGGAAACAATATATTACTTTATTACTTTATGACTCAAAAAGGGTACTTGTGACCGTTTGAATTTTCGCTCCGCTTATTGGATTATTTTGAATTCACGTGAACACAAAGGGCACTTCACTAGGAAAGTGATAAGGAAATATGCATCTTCTCTAAAAAGGCCAAATCAAAGTTTAGATCAAAGTCCTTCTTAGATTACACAAATCAGCGGTGATAACAGAGGAATTTATACTGGTTTTGGCCTTCATTCATGTCAAATAGCTGTTTGATGTGACATTATTAATAAGCAAATTGTTCTGCATGTATTCCCTCACGAAATCTGAGGGTAGGAAGTAGGAATAGGAAAAATACTGCACCCTCATGTGGTACAAAGCATTCTATAAAGCAGGAAGTGTACACTAGTCTGGATGTATCCTGTTTTTGACAGGTTCTGCTAACAGATTTTTAAGTCCTCAGAAATTAGCACACCATATTTGGTGTAAACATCTGTCCTTTTCTTTTGAAGTTTGACGGCATACTGTGTCAACATGATGCCATCAGTTCACTCATAAGACACTACCACAATAAACAGAAGTGAAGGAGGAAAGAACTGTTAGTCAACCTGTGTGTAGATTAGATTAACTAGAAGATAGTCTATCTCCAAACATTCGCAGGACTCACACTTAACATACAGTAAAGGCATTCTTTAACATCTATGTGAATTCAGGCTAAAGCTGTTTTTCCTGGTTAGGTCGTGTCCATTTGAAACCACACAAAAAGCACATGGTCTGGTCTCTCTTTACAGTGTTATGTGGAAAAAGCTCATTCCTTTGGGAAAATGAGATTTCCAGTCTTACAGGAAAGACTGGCGGGAGGACAGGCGTCTGCGGGGGTTGATGTTTACCACCAACATGCTAACAAACATCAAATCAATCAATTAAAAGCTTTCTGTAGCTGTGAAATTACACACTAACCAGTGTCAGCCTTCTGTGATTATGAAAACTACTGTCTGACTACACGGAGGTAGGGTATTGTTTACTGTGTGTGATTTGACCATTTGCTCAGCACCCTGCATGGCCTTTCTCTTTGAAAGGAATTTATAGGGGTAAGGTAACATAACCCCCACGGCAACATGAAGCCTGCATGGCTCTCAGCTCCTCCGACTCTGGTCAGTGATGTGAATGAACGCATACTCCGCCTCCCACTCCTCCCACTTCAGCCGTCCTCTTATGCTTACCCCTGCTGAAGGTCTCAGGAAACATACTCTACCTACAACCAGGACCTTGGCAAGTCGCTTTGCTCTCTGTACTCACTCTACTTTGGGACATAGTGTGCGATTAAAAACAAAACAAAACAAATAAACAGTGGATTTAGGAGCGAGTGGCCGAGACTGCGTGCTGATAAAAGGGACTGACGAAGCTGATACCAGAAGTGGAAAAAGTCAACTGCCTTATCTCTGAGGAGAAACCCATCTACCTAACACAAGACGCTGAGGGTGACTTGTCTGATACCGAGCCTTCTGTGGGGACAGAGACATTGGGGAAGCCAGAGGGGGAGAAGTGAGATCCATACAAGCTCGGCAGGTCAAACCCCCTCATACAGGCAGGGGACTTGCAGGTCCGGGAAGAACAGACTTTGGACCTACACTGTCTACTAGACTCACAAGGTCCACTCAGGTAAGCTTTGAACTGTGCAACCGGATAAGGAGAAAGTACATAGGCTACAGTAAATGTAATGACAGTGTTGGATACTGTAGTGGCTACAGGGGTGTAACACAACAAGGGATTACATTAATAGTATAACTCAATGCCAGCAATGTGGTATGCGTTTCATTCAGATTCACTTTTGTTTTGCTGAGGTTACATTTTCTTATCCTCCATTCCGAGAGCAGCGTTTCATTTGCCTTTTTGGGTAAAAACAGTCCTGCATGTGGTTGTTTTTGGTGGACATTTTGTACCTATGGCTGGTTATCTCATCTGAGGAAGAATCCCAAAAACATTTTCCCACATAGCTGAAGTTTGTCACACCATTCCCTTACGTGAAACGAAAGGAATGTTGCTGCTTCAAGGTAATGGCATGTAGAGGACATAGTGCATGAAGAAGATATCTGCTAGAGTGCTTTTTAACTCTGTCTTTGTAAACCCACAAACATACATCCTTACACATTTAGGACTGTAGAATTTAATTGGGCTCTATCTGTATTTAATCCGCAAAGTTTAGGTGATTTATTGAGGTGTAAACAAAATGCTGGCAGGTGCTTTGTGCAGTTCACTGGTCAAGAATGATAATGGTTGCAGTTTTAATGTGCTGTTGGGTTTTAAAGATTTCTGCCCTTAGAAAAGGAAAATAGGCCACATTCCTACGCTTCAACATAATTCTGAAGGTTTGGCTGCCTCAGGTGCTTTTTGGTTTGGCAGAACACACACACACACACACACACACACACACACACACACACACACACACACACACACACACACACACACACACACACACACACACACACACACACACACACACACACACACACACACACACACACACACACACACACACACACACACACACACACACACACACACACACACACACACACACACACACACACACACACACACACACACACATCCAAACTCAATAGTTCATTTCCCCCAGACAGTTGTACTTTGGCCTTAACCATGAGAGTGCGAAAAAGATTTCTAACCTTTCATCTCTGACATAAAATGATACAGTGAAACCAGTGCCAGTTGAAACATGTCCTGATTGCCACATAATATGCTATGCTATACTCATGACCTGATTTGAAAAGAGATAAGAGTTGTTCCTCTGGAAAGAAATGCAGATGTAACCTTTACACTGGTCTCCTCTGCATCACACATAACAAAGCCTACCTTACACTGACAGACTTGGGAAAAATTCTTAAAAGACTGTAGTCTTTTGAGTAAAGCTTGAATGAGGGGCATTAGTTAAACGACTACCATCTTTCAAGAATCTTTCCCAAATCTCGTCAGAGTCTGTCAGTGTAAGGTATAGGCTTAAGACCACAGAACAGTTTTAACCATTAAAGTCTTCACTGCTTCATAACATCTATTCCACGTTCACAACCTGGAGATTTGAAACCAGGACGTAACAAGTAGTAGTTGAGAATGTGGTCCTTACTGTAAGCACGTTGTTGACATAACTTTTAATCTGTCCCGCACACCGGATCTGGCTAAAGACCCAAGTGTTCATTAGATCAACAAAACATACACTAGTCATGCCTGGTGATTTGAACGTAGTCCCAGGGACTAAAGGAGATGTCTGAGAACCTTGCGGTGACTAAAGTCTCCTTTACTACAGTATTTCCCCACATAGCCTGGGAATGTTTCAAAAGAGAGTCACTGTATTCGCTGCATATCAAGCTGGCCAAACTGGTTAAGACCTGATTCATTACCACATATACTCTGTAATGATAATCAGCTGATTTTAAAACTGTCCTTTTTTTATAATGCTTAAAGCTTTTACCTGAAACAACTCACAGAGACCAATTACAGGGAGAGACACCCCCGAGGCAACTGGGGTGAAGTGCCTTGCTCAGGGGTAAAGTGCCTTGCTCAGGGGCACATTGGTGGCAGTTAAGAATCAAACCAACAACTTTCCAGCTTCCAATTTGGAGCCAAGTGTCTTAGCCTTCCTTAAACCATCACCGCTTTGAAATGAGATGTGGTCCTAAAACATTGTGCTGATGGTCGTTTCTCTTTCTTGTCTTCCACTCCAGATGCCTCTAAAGAACTCGCTCTACTTCAAGTCGGCGACCCTGCGGTGGTCCCGCAAGCAGAAGCCGAAGGTCATGCTCTCCAGCAGCATGATCAGCCAGCCGCTGGGCGACTTCCGCCACCTCTCCCACATCGGCCTCGACGAGTCCTTCGGCGACGTCTCCGCCTTCCAGCGCAGCGGCAGCCTGGTGCTGCACGGCTCCCGCAGCGACCAGAACCTGTACCTGGTGGGCCCGCCGCCGCCCAAGCCGCCCCGGCTCCTCACCCCGGAGGAGGCCGCCGCTCAGGCCCGCAGCAGGGCCACCAGCCCCACTCACAAGAAGAGCCACTCGCTCCCCCTGCTGGACGAAGTCGAGGTGGTGCACCTGCCCTGCGCTGATCAAGCGGACGGCGAAGTGGACGGCCTCGTCGGACTGAGCGCCAAACTGCCCCCTAAAGCCCAGCGGTGCGGTGTGAGCGTTGTGGGAGCAGACGACCTTCCCTTGTCTCTCAACCTGGACCTGGGGCCCTCCATACTGGACGATGTCCTAAAAGTGATGGACAGCCATTGAGAATCTGCTGAACAGCCATTACATTGGTGGACTGCTGTACATAGACGTTATGACAAAAAAAGCCCTTTGGCACTACAAACTGTACTGAGGTAATTGATAAGGAAGAGATGACATAATTGATCCCTTAAACAGGGTGTGGGGACATGAAGGAAGTTCCTTGTTCTGCCTATGATTACCCACTTCCCAGCAATTTGTAAATATCTTCTTATTTTTTAAAGTGGGAGATACTGGGTAAAGGGAAACACCTTTCATTTACTTTTAACTATAAGCACTTCTATGGTTTAAAGGAGTCACCATAGAAGGTACAATCCTCATTGAGTATCAATGCCTCATGGTGTATTTTCCTCTACATAGAGGAAACATGTTGTAAGCTAAACTAGTCTGGAAAAGGCTAAAATTACTCCTGGTCCTCAGGTCCTTGGCTTAAGAACCCCTTTGTGTTGTTGTACATATTTATTATACATGACTTAATGGTCTGATCATACTTATTATCCAAGTCAATAAAATATATTTGAAGAATCATTGATGATTAACTGCATTTCTAAGCCAATTTGACGTGTACAGACCATGTTGAGAATCCAGACATGTTGAGAATCCTCTGATGCTTTATAGAACTACAACTAATCATTTTTTATGTTACAACACCCCCTACTGGTGTTTGCTATTATTTCAATTATTGCTGGAGCTCCCAGTGTTACTATCTTTAGTGTTGAAAGGAGTGCTTGCGTAAGCCTTCCTTACAGACTTTGACAAGATTTGGGAAAAATTCTTGAAAGATTGTAGTCTTTTACCTAATGCCCCTCATTCAAGATTTATTCAAAAGACTACAATCTTTCAATAATTTTTCCCAATTCTTGTCTGTCAGTGTAAGGTAGGCTTTACTTTATTACTTGTCTTGGCAGTCATGAATTGTTATGTTATTCCTTGTTAAAATACATTGGCACCATCTAGTGGCTAAAAAGAAAAGTACATATCTACAGAATTTACCACTCCAAATCATGCTGATATATTTGAATAATTTTCATTTCATTCATGAAGAACACATATATACGAAACCAACTTCTGCAAACACAAAAACAGAGTTACAATCAGCCACTTTCAGATAGGCCTGTATAGGCCACTAAATATATATGTACCCACTGTATAAGCTATACCCACTCATCATTTCGCCATTCGATGCACAACATATTCCTGTGACGTTGTCATAGGTATACAATTACTTGCTTATGGGTAATGGTCTGTAATGGTCTAGGCATTCCTGAGCACTGAGTGAAAACATGCCTCATCGGCAGCACGGCAGCAGCACAACTGAGATATTGTCTTTGTTTTGATCCTCTCAGAGATGCTATGAATCAGCTTTTGTTCAGACTGGAACCTTACTCTGCCGAGCTACTCTCGCCATTTGGCTCACATAGGCCTTCAGATTCACAGCTGGGCCTGACATATTCCTTTTACTCAACCTTAAGATGATCTTAATGAACTCAGACAGCAAGTCTGCACCGTATCCTGCAGCAAATGCATTTGCATTCTACATTTGTTATGATCCACATCAAAGAAACTGCAAAGGGTGAAGAAGTTTCAGCATATCTGGAGACTGGCTACCCACAAACACTAAGACTAAGCTCAGGTTGGAAACCTGCACATCTATATCCCGTGCTTCCTGTCCACAACCTTGGGGTCCAATCACAAACTTATCCAAAAGACGCACCCGGATCGTTGGTCTGATTGGTTGAAGGACTATCCAAGTGTATGGAGTTGTGCAGTAGAAATAAAGTGCAGACTCCCCAGACAAATGTTCGATCTTAAAAGATTGAGCTTATATGGTGATAATCAGACTATATGTCCAGAGTACAATGACTTAATTTTCATCAAATTGTGGAAACTAAATGGAGCTAAACTGGGACAAAAGACAGCATATGATACTGTATGCAAAAATGTACATGGATAATCATTTCAGATCTATGGAACTTGAACAGCTTTTTCTCACAGTGACTGTCACTTTAGCCAGCCTAACCTGGTTTGACCTGCTGCAGGGTATACCTACAAGGGTTTGCCTATCTGCTAAACCACTGACATGATTCATTGAAATTTACGAGTGAGATAAGACTCAATGGGAACCAGGATGTGAAGTTGGGAAACAAAGCATGACTAAACAGACAGACAATACATTAGACTCAATTAGAAAAAAATGTCTGGATCTTACACAAGTCCTCAGCCACACTACACCCCCAGTTTAAGCATGCAGATATAGTTCTTAATTAAAATATTCCATTTTGTGTTCTGCTTTACCTATAACGTTAAAATGTGTACTCTCAGTCACTATCCAATATAAAACAAGGAATACCTTTGGAGTTAGACGGAGGCTAAGAGCTGACATAGGATCTATTGTAGCTGACGGAAGTTGGTCGAAGTTTGGCAGGAAAATCGCACTGCCAACACTAGTGCACTGCAGCATAAATTCTAGGCTACAGTTTGTTCCAGATGAAAGTTGCGCCTTATATAATCTTCATTTTGGTTTGTTGCCTTGTGAGTTAGGTGGATAAAGTCTCAATCTCAATCACAGTGGCAGTGACTGAAAACAGTGATAAACGCTCACATGCTGACGAGAACACGTGGAATGTTTGCAGTCAACACTGGTTTGAGACTGGGAGGCAACCGTGAAAATAATGAGCTGATTCAAGCGTTCCGAGGGTGGAGCTATCCAGATGTTGTCATTTACCCATTCGCCCTCACTGTAGCCAGCATTGGAGATTTCAATGGAAAAGTAGAGGCATCTACATCCGTTCACTGTGAACTTGGAGCAACGGAGCTCAGGAAAACGGACAGATCAAGTCCTAATATAAATTGGAAACCTGCAAGAGGATTAGGCATACACAAGGTAAGATCGCTTTTTCAACAAAAATAAAACATCGTAAGTGAATGTAGGCGATTACAAAGTGTCCATGTCTCATCCATCTCCAATGGCACACAAAATAGTTTATGCCTACTACAAAGACATTAATTTTATGGAAAGGTTTTTATCCTAAACAGACTGATAAACGTAATCGTTTTGTGAATAACTTCACACACATCTTTTAGATGGTTGATCAGCTTCTGAAGTGAAGCTCAATCAATCTTTCTACGAAGCAGGCTTATCCAGTAGGCTACGTCCATTATGAAGAAGAGGTTAGGCCTGCGGTGCCTATGAAAGTATCACTGAGTAGTAGCGCCTATAGAACGTTACTTACCCTAAACATGATGAGGTGCGCAACTGGATAGCCTATGGGATTAAGCTGACAACGTCGATAGATTTGATCTTTGGTTCTTGGACACGAAGGCGGCTCTGTGTCATGTGAACAACCAAATGACAACATAACATTTCACTGTAGAGTTATCAATAACGCCCACAGCCTCCTCTAACTCGAATCGCTTATCTTCACAGGTGCATTCTGTTTCAAAACGCGGCGGTACGATATTGTGGCAGATAATGCAATAGCTTTCTACCATACATCCTCAGATAGAGCACAATATTGAATTCCTGTTGAAATGACTAGTCCAAGAGGCCTATGCCATACTAAAAGAGTGATCTCAACTAGTGTTAGGCTACTTACTTGTAGGCCTATCCCATTTTGAGGAACTATCATGGAACTATTTTGTTACGCAGGAACGGTATCATAAGCAACTTGTCTAGTCATCAGAGTGAGACTTGTTTAGTCTGCGACAGGATGCACAGATTTACCACTAGGCTACCGACCACACCTCATTTTGTCGGGTTTCTTGTTTGGAAACGGATGCTGTGTTAATTCTTCATTGTGCTGACTGTAAAAATGACCAGTTTCCAGAAATCCATGCCCTGCCACATACTGTACCCTGTGGCAAGTCTGTTTAACACATTATCAAAGGCTAACAAAGCAGAACATGATGTCTCTTTTTTGGAAATGTAATCTAAGATTAAATTAATTGACTATGAGTATAACTTCCTTGTCATGCAGTCATATTATTATGAGACTTGCTGTGTTGGCTATATATGTGGAGCCTGGTCCCATGATCGCATGTGATTCAGATGGGGCTCAAGGTATCATTTTGTGACAGGATAATATGCATAAGTTGGACTGGCAGCAGTGATCTTTCTCTGTGTTTATTCCTGAAATTGTTTTATATAATGCAGTGGGTTTACTATTGGAGCGTGAATGGCCTCTGACTTGCGTAATGTGCTTGGCCTTCTTGTAGGGGTAATCTTGAAATTATACTGCTTGAATGAAGTCAGTTATAATGTGGATAGGTAGGCATGCTGCATATAGACATTGTAGAACATGTAGAGGAAATTATAGTCTAGCCATCTTTAGCCTAATTATGTTGCTGAAGCAGGAATCCAGGCAACAGAATTCCCCAGTTGTGTTGTTATTGTCATGGTGACCCAAATTAAACCATCGGCATGTGTAGCTGTGTCGGACTATCTGCCTCGTCAAAACAAAGCTTTACAAAGCAAAGCTCAGACAGCGCTATTATGTGACGACGTCAACACATAATAGTGTTGTCTGTTTTTTTTATCAAATGTTCAGGTCATTAGCAAAACACTCCTGAGTAGAGCATGTCACAAAGGTTACAGAATCACTGATAACTCAAGCATGTACTTTATGTATAGTAAAACATATATTATTTGTTATTCTACCTATGTCCTCTATGATAAACCTTTAACTACATTATCTTGAAACGAATCAGGATAACCATGGTACTATGGTAGAAATGAGTTGTGGTGTTGTCAAATCGTCAGGCATGCAGTTCTTGAGTAAAGAGACACTCCCTTTTTCTCATGGCATGACTAGAGAATGTCTGACATGGTTTTAAGTGACTGAGTTAGTCTAAACAATATAAATAAGTCTAAACTATTAAGTCTATACTGTTTTAAGTATACGTGTGTGTTTGTGTGTTTGTGTGTTTGTGTGTGTGTGTGTGTGTGTGTGTGTGTGTGTGTGTGTGTGTGTGTGTGTCTGTGTGTGTCTGTGTGTGTCTGTGTGTGTCTGTGTGTGTGTGTGTGAGAGAGAGAGAGTGTGTGTGTGTGTGTGTGTGTGTGTTTATAGTTATACAGGAGGGCTACAATTTAGACTTGCTGTATGAATAAAATACATTATTGAGTATAACACATGGTATATGAATCGTCTGGTCACTGGCACCAAAGAGAACCGAGACAGGAATGTAGAGGAGAGATAAGATAGCAGAGGTCAGCAGTGAGGTACTTTGATGAAAAAATTACTAACATATGTCTGTATTAGGCTAAGTGTCCATGTATATTACAGGTATTAATCATGTTTTAAGTGTGGAATATCCCATGTTTCCACAGCGATACTTACTTTGTAGGCTCATTCCACATGGCATTCCTAGAGACATGTCATGCTTAAGTTATCCAAACCACTCACATCCATGTGTCAAAATGTGTCAGCTTTGCGCCTGCTTGCACGCCTGATGTGCTGTTTTTCCCCATAAGAAACTGGGTTTTGAGAAAGAGACAAGCCTGGTTCAGCAGACCAGTCTCTACCTGACCAGGAGATTACGCCAAGAAAGAGGCTGTACTTGGCCTGCCCTCTTCTCTGGTCTGTGGTTGTGTGTGTTGACATGTCCCATGTGTGACCAACCCTGCCATCCACAGGGCTTGTTAAGGCTTGGATAGTCTTATTCCTTTAAGGTCATATCTTAAATAGAAGTGGCAAGCCTCCAAGTTTAGGTGTTATTTTTTCTCTGTGAATTGTAAGTCAATCGTGCGGTTCATTCTATTCATGCATTCTGTCCACTGATGTCTTGACTAATGGAACAGAATTGATTTCTAACATCCAGTGTAAATTCATGTTATGTCAAGTCATAATTACAACAGAGGGTGAGATTCAGTCTGACAGAGCAGATAATGCAGCATGTAACTTGGCAAGTCATTTTTGTGGACCCATGCAACAGCGCTGTGTTGATAGCAAAGAGGTCGTGTAGAGAATCAGCTGAACAGTATTTCAGTATACTGTGGCAACAAGGGGCTGAACAGATTCTCCAGACCTACTTATTTGATCTGGTAAGGCCCAGAGTACACACACACATACACATACACATACACATACACATACACACACATACACATACACATACACATACACATACACATACACATACACATACACATACACATACACATACACATACTAGCACACACACACACACACACACACACACACACACATACATACACATACTAGCACACACACACACACACACACACATATATATACACATACAAACACACACACACACACACACACACACACACACATACAAGCACACACACACACACACACACACACACACACACACACACATACAAGCACACACACACACACACACACACACACACACACACACACACACACACACACACGCATACATATAGCATGCACACACATGCTTGCACAGAGCGTGACTCACTGGACCCTGGAGGCCACTGCCTGGAAGATGTGTAAACGTCACCCCAATCTGTGGATCAGACTTCCTTACACTGGAATAGGGTGTACACACGATTGCCAAAACTCGTGGTCACCAAATGCTGTACATCTTATGACTCTGACTGAGTAGTGAACAGCCTCGTGCATAGCCTTGTGCACTACTGCCATAAAAAGGCTTTTGAATCAGCATTTTTATCGGGTCGTTAGTTTTTATTCAGCTCATATCAGGCAGTCTGGATTTGTTCTGCTGTAAAAGGGGCATCTAGTTGTATGTAATGTTATGGGGAATACAGTTTATGCTTAAACACTTAAAACTCTTATTTTCTCCTAACTAATTAGGGTGACTCATATTCTATAAAGATATGTCCTATGGATTATTACACTCATTGCTATGCCCTGAGGATGGTCGTTTTGATCGAAAGCTAGGCTGCCTATTAACACTTGCATAAATGACTGAAGTGTGCAGACAGTTTCTTTTGAAGATTCTCAGTTTTTATTTTGTCTGGCACCTTCTTTATTGTGCGGTGTAACTCCTCCAAAATGAAGATATGTCCTCCTAACCTTGCCTTGGTTCACTGGGACCTTGAGTAATACGGAGTCATGTTGACTCTTATTCCAGGCTTTTGCCAGGCAGAATGGAATATTTTCACCTAATCTTTTCATCAAAATCTCAATTGAGAAAGACTCAATTAAAATAAGAAAAATCCTTCTGTCCTTACTCATGTCTTCTGTTCCTTTCTTTTGACTTTGAGTATACTGTGCCCTTTCTTTGCACAAACATCTCTGGTTTCAACATCCACCCACCACTATCACCCCCAAGGTTTGCCAAGCTCAGTGAAATACAACCTACAGTAGTAGGTCTTAATCCAGGGGTAACATCTTGTTCAGACATGCAGCATCAGCTTTCGGGAAATGCTTTATTGGGTACCAATACTCCTGTGGCGTCTCCAGTGTTGGAGAGCGAAGAAGGTCAAGACATCTTTAGCTCTCAAAGTGTTTGATTTCAGTTAGTTCAATGTGCCCTTCGCAAATGGTTTAACTTTGGTCATTTGATTCATTTTGACCCCTAGTCACAATCTGCTTCATCCTGAAAATGCTGACATAAAATAAAAGAAAAAAATTCAGCATTGGTTAGGAAATCGCTGAAGCACTTGCTGGAGAATCACTTCCTCAAATTTCCTCAAAACAGTGTCCAGTGGAAATCGCATCCAGTTAGAGGCAGACCAAATAGAGGTGTCCTACCACCAACACAAGCTGACTTTTTAAACTTTAGATCAGGTAGCCTAGCCTCCTAGTTTATGACTAGCAAAATTAAGGTGAAGTTCTCCATGCTGGGAAAAGAAGTTCAGCAACCATCTAAACCATTATTGCTCAGTCCAAGCCACATGTCTATTTCCCATACAGATACAGACCGAGTCAGGACTGTGTGTGACGTGAACATCAGACTTTGCTTGGTCTTGTTTTGGAATGCACACACTGAGCACAAATTTCGAGGGAAAAAAGGTATAGTTCAATCAAAGACTGCATGGTTTCTGTACTGTACAGTATGTCCTGAAACAGACCCCTTCTCCTCCTCCTCCTCCTCCTCCTCCCCTTCCTCCTCCTCTGTCCCTGTGGTGCAGGAGTGCAGTTCCTGCCTCCACCATGTCTGGGAGCGGGAGGGGCAAATGGGGTGCCCTGAAGGAGAAGGTGGCCCGGACGGGCAGCGGCGGCTCCCAGGACGAGGCCGACGCGCGCCTGGAGGCCAACCTGGAGAACGCCGACCCGGAGCTGTGCATCCGCCTGCTGCAGGTGCCCTCGGTGGTCAACTACTCGGGCCTGCGGCGGCGGCTGGAGTCCAGCGACCGGGAGTGGATGCTGCAGTTCCTGGAGCTGGGCGGCCTGGACCTGCTGATGGAGGCGCTGGAGCGTCTGTCGGGCCGCGGCTGCGCCCGCATCGCCGACGCCCTGCTGCAGCTCACCTGCGTCGGCTGCGTGCGCGCCATCATGAACTCGGCCGCCGGCATCAACTTCATCGTCGAGGCGGAGGGATACGTGAGAACGCTGTCGCAAGGTGAGCCAAGCCGACTGCATCACACGCCCATGTGGGTCAGTAGCACATAGATAGTCACACAGATCATCTGTATGAGTCTATGGGCTACTTGTGAAAAGTTGCCATGATGTTGGTGAATTGATTGGTCATTTGGATCAATAGATCCACAGACAATAGAAGTCCAACTATGTATTGGTTCCACCTGTGGTTGAAGGACTATCCAAGCGTACGGAGTCATTTGAACTATGCCCATTGATTACACCTCTTGTGCAGTAGAAATAAAGCGCAGACTCTCCAGACTAATGTTCAATCTTAAAAGATTGAGCTTAGTATGGTGATAGCCAGACTAGTGCATACAGTATACAGTATAACTTGGAATAAATATCAGTGTTCTATGCTCAATGTTCTATGTTCCCTCCCCAGCGTTGGATACGTCCAACACCATGGTGAAGATGCAGGTGTTTGAGCTCCTGGCAGCTCTGATCATGTTTTCCCCTCAAGGGCGTGAGCTGGCTCTGGATGCCCTGCAACACTACAAGGTCAGTTCCTCACAAGCACACAACCCCGCAATCGGATGTGGCTCATGCAGGACGAGCACAGGGTGTGTCTTGTCTTTGTGAAGTACTGTGGTAGAGAAGAATGCCTCTTGCCAAATCGCTGATCTCCATGAGGAATGCGGCGATGGTTGCCACACCCCTGCTAGAATTCCCATCAGTGATGTATTGCAAATTTATGCATTGCTGGAATTCTAATCTGCCAAGATGACGCTAATCTAGTTTCTTTGGCTCACGTCAAATGTCACAGAGATTTGGAACATGTTTTACCAGTGCAGTCCAAAGAGATGAGGTATCACTGACTTTTAAAGACTTGTGATAAGGTCCCCTGAAGTCCATACATTCTTCACCTTTGGACAGGTATGATGTGTGGAAAGCGGTAACCTCTGAGAAAACCTCAATTCTTGTTCCCCCTGACTGGCCCAATATACCATGCTTGTGTTTAACCCTTTGAAAAGTACCAAATAAAGTGGAAAATTAATTCAGCAGATGAAAATGAATGTAAAATGTGAAATGTCTTCAAATGTAACAATATCTTATCTCAGACTGTATTAGATGTTCTCTGTAAATTCTGCTTAAAGTTACCAAGGGTGTTGTTTTGTGTTTTTGTGGTGATGATGGTCAATGTTTCCGTGTTCTTGTTGTTTGTGTCCAGTAGGAAAAATAATCATTTGAAAATACCTCATGTGTGTATCTAGAATGTGAAAAGCCAGCAGTATCGCTTCAGCGTGGTCATGAACGAGCTCCACTCCACCGATAATGTGCCTTACATGGTGACCCTCCTCAGCGTGGTCAACGCTCTCATCTTCAGCACCGAGGAGCTGAGGAGCAGGGACAAGCTACGCAAGGAGTTCATCGGTAAGATATTCGTCTGCTGTACAGTAATTTCCTGCATATAAGCCACATTGTGTGTAAGCCGCAGGACTATATGCAAGTTAAACAAAACAAAACCATATTAACACCATATTA
Source organism: Sardina pilchardus (assembly GCF_963854185.1). Taxonomy (NCBI): domain Eukaryota; kingdom Metazoa; phylum Chordata; class Actinopteri; order Clupeiformes; family Clupeidae; genus Sardina; species Sardina pilchardus. Next base: position 15,749,050 of record NC_085005.1, on the reverse strand, counting down.
ACTGCCCCCTTGTATTAACCTCATAGCTGAAGACATTTTGCAAAATCAATTTATAAGCCGCGGCTAATAGAAATTCGGTAGGTCAATTTGGATAACTGCTAAGTGAGAAAGTAGTCTGATACTGTAGAGAGTGTTAAATGTAAATGGTTTTGGTTTGTAAATGGTTAAGGCTTTTCGCTGTACCATCATAGACCCAACATGTGGCCATCAACCATCAATCAATATCTGTGTTTCTGTTCTGATATTCCTGCAGGTTTACAGATCTTAGATGTCCTACCAAAACTACGGTATGCCTTTTCCTCCTTTCCTTGTTTCACCTTAACTGTTAGTTACCCCTAGCCTGGAAAATCCAGACCCTGATATTCTTTCAGATTGAGGGTCTGGCCAAGAATAATGTAATGGCCCAACTCTTGGGGCGGCACCAAGCATGTATTTGAAAATCTCACTGCATGCAATTGGATAACACTACGACCAATGTTTACTGACTTTGAACGTTGCAACGCTGTTGTCATCAGTTTAGTTTGCCTCTGGCCCGCCTATATCAGATACACCGATTTTGATTGGTTACCCATGATGCCTTGGGTAAAAGTAACATGCATCATAGGTCATTGCCAGAATATCTTGCAGACACAATTCAAATTGTGCTCTCGTGAGAACTCTGGATTTCCAGGGTATATTACCCCCATAAATATCTTGTGTCCTCTATTAGCACATAGTTTTGAAATACCCAAGAGCACTGAAACTTGAATATCCTGCTGATGTTTAGGGAGGAAGAGGATGAAGACCTGCTCATCCAGTGTGAGGCCTTCGAGGAGACCATGGCAGATGACGATGAGGAGCTGCAGAGGGTGTTCGGGGGCATTGACATGAGCAACCATCAGGAAGTCTTCAGCGCACTGTTCTCTCAAGTGAGGGTGACACTGAGTGTTTTGAAATATGCAGACACCAAGACGAGCCTGTCAAACACTGTAAAACATAAAATGTAAAAAATGTCATGACAAAATGTAAAAAATGTAAAAGCAGAAATGATGACATTTGAGTGAAACTGCATTAGCCATCATGTAATGCAGTGTAAACACCAGAGTCTGGGAGTAAATGGGGTCACCAGTGTGGGAGTTGTTCTAGGCAAATGTGGCATGATATGATTAACCATCGCAAAGCGGTCAGCACTCAACACTCAAGTGAGGGTGACAGAGTGCTTTGTATATGGTGTAAAAACACGCTGATACTCTTGATGTCAGATCTCGGGCCCAGCCTAGAGCCAGCTACTCCAAATAAGACTCCAGATAGCCCTTGGGATAAATAAAGCAATAAAAGCTTCACAATTACACAAAATGATCACCATAAAGAGATAATAATGGTTAGCATTTTCTTAGTGGGTGTATCCAGTCCGTTGAATGCCTGGCTGCATTGCGTGACTGAGCCACCTTTGATGTACATGAAAGAACCTTTTGAAAATGGTCAAGGATAATACAGCTCTGTGTATCCTAATCATAACTTTGTGATTAGTCTGACAGACTGGCAGGCTACCAGGTGCGTATAAAGTGTTCCATTCGCAGAGCGGATACTCTGCTTCCACTATAGCCAATAGAACTGACTACACCAGATAGTGATAGTGGTGCGTACATTGGACAAGGTTCCTCTGAAACCGGTTGTGGTAGCGTAGTGGTTCAGGAGCGCTGGGATAGCATGCAGTAGCCTGAAAAGTTGTGGGTTTCAATTACCAACTTCCACTGTTGTAACCCTAGAGCAAGGCACTTAACCCCAAGTTGTTCTGGGAACAATGAAGTCCCTTTGAAATAGAACTGACATGTATAAGTCCCTTTGGATGAACAGTGTCTGCTGAATGAATACGGTACGTACATTTAATGTAAATGTGAAACTATTTACACTCAAACGGAGCACTGCAGTTGCACACCCGGTGTAGCCTGGCTGTGAATCAGTCTGATCAGCTTCCCTTATCTTATCTACAGCAGTTGACTGTTTCAGATAGACTATACTGTAGGTAGATGCAGCAGCCATAATAAGTCATAGACCTCTTCTCCTTGTACCAGTCTCCAGTCATAAACTTGGTATCCATCGCGTTATCACATTTTGACTTGCCTGAGTAGCCATAGCTGTGGGAGTTTGATTGATGACTATGATGTTGCATTGCCGCTCCCCACCCTAAAGGCCACAACTTAGTGGACACATCAATCACAGTTAGTCAAACTGTATCCACATGAGGGCAAATGTATCTGCAGTTGATAACCATGATCCCATTTCCAACGCCTCAGTTCCCTTGCCTACGTTCAGAGACCACAATTAGTCAGAAGCTACTCATGCCATAGCTATTGTATGGGATTAAGCTATAGTCAAATAGTACAAATGTTATGGCTGTGTTAGATCAACAGTAGCACCCCCTCAGTCTATTTTGCTTCAAATAAAAGCTTAGAAGTATCAGTCAATCCGATTACCGTAATTTCCTAACTATTAGCCGCGGCTTATACGTTGATTTTGCTAAAAAGAATCTTCAGCTATGAGGTTTATACACGTGGGCAGTTAATATGGTATTAATATGGTTTTGTTTCTTTTAATTTGCATAAAACAATGCTGTCCTGCAGCTTCTACACAATGCGACTAATACACAGGAAGAGGAGCTGTGGGGCAACACCTGTACCACGTATGGGACAGAGACAGAGACAGAGACAGAGACAGACCTGCGGTCATTTCCCGATCCCAGCCCAGCCTCACATCTCTCTCCTACTCATTTCCTGTCTCTGTCTACTGTCATTTTTAAAAAAAAAGCAAAACATAATAACTTGAAAACTAAAAAACAGCATAAAAAATGAAATAATAAGAAACTTAGAAAAGCACTCAGAGAGCGCAGACCTCCACCTGAATTGTTCTTCCTAGGTTGTCCTCCATTTGAACCTAAACTATTCAGATCGCCATCACGTGGCCATACCATACCATTAGTATCTATCTATCTACAGTATCTATCTATCTATCTATCTATCTATCTATCTATTACACCACTAAGCAAAAAACATAAACGCCTCGGGAATTTAATTGTTTCGTCAAACAAACAAACAAACAGACAAACACACAAATGCCGGTCCCCGATGAAAACATAACCTCCTTGGCGGAGGTAAATAACCTGTGAGCACAGTTGATGACCATAATGTCCTCTCTACTCCATGTCCCTCCCTCCCCCACCTCCAGGTGAGCAGTGGCCCGACCTCCGTGCAGCTGCTGACCATCCTGCAGGCCCTGCTGCTGGTGGGCCCAGAGCGGGGGGACGTGTGGCTGGCCCTGGAGGCCCTGGCCGACCGCGCCACGCTGCTGGCCCAGGACCGTGAGTGCATGGAGATGGGTGGACGGGTGGGGTGGGAGGGGTTATGCTGGGGCGACACAAGAATTTTAATACATTTTTATAGCCAATTTATGTAGGTACGTGTGTGTGTGTGTGTGTGTGTGTGTGTGTGTGTGTGTGTGTGTGTGTGTGTGTGTGTGTGTGTGTGTGTGTGTGTGTGTGTGTGTGTGTGTGTGTGTGTGTGTGTGTGTGTGTGTGTGTGTGTGTGTGTGTGTGTGTGTGTGTGTGTGTGTGTGTGTGTGTGTGTGTGTGTGTGTGTGTGTGTGTGTGTGTGTGTGTGTGTGTGTGTGTGTGTGTGTGTGTGTGTGCATGTGTATGTGGATATGTACATTACAGTTAAATATAAAGTTACATCAATTTGTATATAAAGTATATAAAAGCAAACTTTTAAATTCCAGTAGTTTTATGGTCTGTGCCAGATTTTAGTGCAGTTTTTCCAGTTGGTGAAGCAAAGCAGCACAAATCAAAATGTCCTCCTGTGAAAGGTTTGTCTAACTTGTTGTTCTCCCCTGCGTGGTGGTTTCCAGCTGAAGTTCACTCCACTGAGCGGCTCATGGCGCGCTTGCTGGCCGGTAAAGGCAAAGCCAGACACCAGGAGACCGAGCAGGTCAAGAAGTCGCACAGGATGAGAGACCGGGCCGTGCAGACCGTCCCTGTGGAGGAGAGGGAGGCCGAGACCAAAGCAGAGGCAGCCGAGGTGTCCTCACAAGAAGGCCAGAAAACAGCTGCCGCACCACCTCCACCTCCCCCACCACCTCCTCCACCCCCACCCCTTCCTGGGATGCCTGGTCCACCACCACCACCTCCTTTGCCTGGTATGGGACCTCCACCACCACCTCCTTTGCCTGGTATGGGACCTCCACCACCACCTCCTTTGCCTGGTATGGGACCTCCACCACCACCTCCTTTGCCTGGTATGGGACCTCCACCACCACCTCCTTTGCCTGGTATGGGGCCTCCACCACCACCTCCTTTGCCTGGTATGGGACCTCCACCACCACCTCCTTTGCCTGGTATGGGACCTCCACCACCACCTCCTTTGCCAGGGATGGGACCTCCACCACCACCTCCTTTGCCTGGTATGGGGCCGCCGCCACCACCTCCTCCACCAGGTTGTGGGGACATCATTGTGGCACAGAGTGTCCAGACTCTGGGGCGCTCCTACTACGCTCCTCCACCAAAGCCGGGCCACTACCCGACACTACGCATGAAGAAGCTCAACTGGCAGAAGTTGCCTGCAAATGTAGTATCTGGTAAAACATCTTTGTCTTCAGTGCCTTAATGGTCATTCTTTTCAGTGAGTGAATGAATTCTCCTGAGAAGGAGATCTGTTACAGACATGTTTTTGGTGTTGGTTTTCAGTTTTAGAAACATGTTAGAAAACTTTTTTTTTTCCAGAAGCTTTTAAAGTTATTTTTTTATGTGTCGTCACATATTTTTTAGAACAAGCATATCTATTATGTGATAATACATACATACTCATACAATGGATACATGTTTGGCAATAGATTAGCTAAATACACCGCCACATAAATTAACTGCTTTCTTATCTAAATGTAGTCAGTCGCTCCATATGGACGTCACTTCAGCCCAGTTCAGACACAATGGAGCCAGACTACTCCAGCATCGAGCAGCTCTTCTCAATGCCAGTGGTGGAGGCCAAGGCCAAAGGCACAACAGCACCAGTCGTTAAGAAGGAGCCCAAAGAGGTGAGAATGTGCCCAAATTCAATGTTTTTTATTTATTTTATTGGTTATATGTATAATCATGTACTGTACATGTTAAAAATAAATGTTACCATTTGATGTATTGTACCAGTGTTAGTCTAGTTGAAAGAAATCTTGCCAGACTTACAGGAAAGTGTAAACAGTAAAGTGTTTTGTGCATAACTATCTTTTTAATATCCTTCTGTTGAGAGTTCCCTGAAATGTACTCTGAATATTTGCACCACAAAGCCAGCAATACAGTTACTGAAACACAACTCTTCTGTCTTTTATAGATATCGTTTATTGATGCCAAGAAAAACCTCAACTTGAACATATTCTTAAAGCAATTTAAATGGTGAGTGTAATTGTTCCTGACTTTACTGATATACATCTTTACTTACTGTAAGTGCATCAATGACTTAGCGTCTTAATTAAAAGTGTTTTTCAGTTGTCATAGATGTATTACCTTTTCTTATCTGGTCTGTCAGTGGGCAACCAATCTGAGAAGTCTCAAAACTTTGGCCGCACTCTCTCTGTTGTTGACCAACAGAGTTAAATCACATTTCTCAATCTGTCAGTAATGTCATGACTTGCCTCTCTATTGTGTCGATTAAACCTTTGATTGTGCCTCTTAAAAATCCCCAGTTCCCATGAAGACTTTGTTGCAATGATTCGCAATGGCGATCGCTCTAAGTTTGACGTGGAGGTGCTGAAACAGCTGCAGAAGCTACTTCCAGAGAAGCATGAGGTAGCCTATGTCAAGTCAAGTCATTTTATTGTTATAACATAATGAAAACAACACAGTTGACCCAATGAGCTTTACAATTTGTGAGGTTAGACATAACTAATATATATAATCTCACCACCCTTACAGCAGAGAATCCTTTGACCTACAGTATTTCTGTGCCAAGGAATTTTGAGGAACCCAATATTTTTTGTACTAATGAAATAGGCTATTTGGGGGATTTTTAAATGCATCAATGACTTAGCGTCTCAATTGAAAGTGGTTTTCAGTTGTCAAAGATGTATTAGCTTTTCTTATCAGGTCTGTGGGCAACCAATCTGAGAAGTCTCATTCTCAAAACTTTGGCAGCACTCTTGTTGACCAAAAGTTAAATCAGATTTCTCAATCAGTAATGTCATGACTTGCCTCTCTATTGTGCTCAGCTCATGAAAAAAAATGTGGCTACGAAAATGTAGACCAACTGTTAATACCTATAATGATTCATCATAATCAGTAACCATTTGTCATTTAACCTTTGCTGTGCCTTAGCACCTGCAGGACTGAATAATTAAAAATCAGGAAATCGGTTACAGTTGGTATGAATTGCAGAAGATTCTTACCCAACTGCTCATGTCGATCCCATGTTTTTCTTTGCACAGATTGAGAATCTGAAGTCTTACGATGGCGAGAGAGAAAAGCTCGCAGGTGTTGATCAGTTTTATCTGTTGCTGTTGGGTGTTCCTGGGTAAGTCTTACTTAGATATTCTGCTCATTCAACATAGAAACGATGCATATAGGCTACATTACAACACTTGAATAGGGCCTACATATTTACTATGTAAATGCAATGTATTGTGAACACATGGAATGACGTATTAGAAAGCATGCAGTGCACCATAACAAGACAAGGTGACTTTATATAGCACCTTTAGTCACTCAAAGTGCTTTGCAAGACTATGCAGTGCACAGGTAATACAGTCACCCCACCTTACAGTTTTTACTGGTTGAATTTGGGCAACATTTTGTGAGACCGAAATAGACATTTGTTTTTGTTTATTTGAATGCAGCTACCCACTGCGTATCGAGTGCATGTCGCTGTGTGAGGAGACCGCGGCGGTGCTGGAGATGCTGAAGCCAAGAGCGGACAAACTGGACGCAGCCTGTGACGGTCAGTAGAACGGACCTGCGCACGAGCAGCATGCCCCCACCTACTGGATACCTGAATGTGGTGTAATGGCATAGGGCTCTTCTCATTCGTCTTTTTATCTATCCTCCCTTCCTTCCTTCCTTGGTCCTCCGGCTCGTTCCCACTGATCTATAAAAGAATGATGGGACGACAACAGTGGGATAATCTATCCAGTGTTCTTTATAGATCAGTGAGAACGAGCCGGAGGACCGAGGAAGGAAGGAAGGGAGGATAGATATAAAAGACGAATGAGAAGAGCCTATGGTTCCCATTCTATTGGCCTTATTCACACAACAGCCATTGTAAACCAAAGCGAGGCATGGGGGTACGCAAACCACTTCATTGTTGTGTTCTATGCATGCAGCAGTAGAATAAAGAATAGAATATATACTTTTTTGATCCCGTGAGGGAAATTCAGTTCTCTGCATTTAACCCAATTTAACCGAATTAGTGAACACACAGCACACAGTGAACACACAGTGAGGTGAATCACACAACCCAGAGCAGTGAGCTGCCTGCCCAACCAGCGGCGCTCGGGGAGCAGTGAGGGGTTAGGTGCCTTGCTCAAGGGCACTTCAGCCGTGGTGGACTGGTCGGGGATCGAACCGGCAACCCTGCGGTTACAAGCCCGATGCGCTAACCAGTACACCACGGCTGCCCAGTAAGTAGCGAGAACGCGTTAATCATAGTTAGTGTACCCCATCGGCTCCTTTTGGTCTACACATTGCCGCCGTGTGACCAAGGCAAATAAGTAGCAGGAGGAAAAGGGCATTGCCTACCCTAGTGTGTCACTGTACCCATTGTACAGCAGCACTCAGAGGACCTCTCAGAGCTTCTCCAAGAAGCAGCTTAACCAACGTCCTTTTAAAGGGACACTTCACCGATTAACATTAAGCTTTGTATCTTTAGAAAACCAGTCATGTTTGAGAATGGTTGTGCATCATTCCCTCAGTTTGCCTTGAGATGGGAGAAATCATCATTTTACATCATTGAAAGCAGGAAGTCCTATTCATGGATTTCATTGAAATCCGTATTTCTCCCATAATGAAATTCCTTGTGCTCAAGTGTGTATATGTGTAGAGAATATTGCCATATCGGTGTCACGAACTAACCCCTTATTCTATTAGGCTATTTGAGCGCTGTGTCTCCTCATAAAAAAGTTTCTGGCTTATAGCTGATTCAGATGAGGCTATTGTTCTAATCGTAACTGCTCTGAATCCATGTCATCTTAGGTCTGAAAGACAGCCCCCGTTTTCCAAGCTTCTGCAAACTCATTCTGGATGTTGGCAACTTCCTTAACTATGTAAGCACACATTTCTTAATCTGATGACTCAGTTTTAGATTGGGAAAAAATGACCTGCTATCATTGTGTATTCTTTTCAATGCAGCTGCAAACTAACATAATCTTGTTGGTATTTTATTTGGTATGATTTTGAAAAGGGGAGTCACACTGGCAATGCTGAGGGCTTTAAGATAAGCACCCTGCTGAAACTCTCAGAGACCAAGGCCAACAAGTCCCGCATCACTCTGCTTCATCACATAGTTGCGGTAAGATATCTGGACGCTGCATGCCATAACACCAAACCTGGCCGTTTATTAACTGTCTGTCAATGCTGAGAGTGGACTGCGAGAAAAATATTGGAATGTGAAATCTAAGTATTAAGTAAGTTGCACAATGGAAATTAAATTAAGTAAAATGCTGACAAAGATGTACTGTATAACGCTATCTCATAAAGTCAATATCAAGCTATGAGGCTTTATAAAGCTAAAGCCAATACATTGAAATGAAAAGCAAGAAGCCCCCGTAAGGGTTTGGTATCAGTTTGATATGCCTCATTAATGGCCTAGTCATAAACTTGAATGATTGCAAAACTGAAGCATGTATTCCAGTTTATCCAGTGTCTCTATTTAAGTAGGTCTTTAGATGATTTCTTTTCTTAAAGCTTAAACTGAAAGAAATAATCCTTGGCTTGAATGGTTATGTTATGGCAACATCACTGTCAAAACAGAATTTGCAATCACATAATTAAGTTTTCCTTAAACTGTCAGACTGGCATTCACTGCACTCAGTATGCCAACACCAACACTGGAGAAGAACACTGTTTGTGAGCTCTCTTGCATTGCCTTCTCTTGCGTAACAGGAGGCTGAACAGAATCATCCTGACCTCCTGAAACTCCCCGATGACCTGGAGATTTGTGAGAAGGCCGCTGGGTAAATATTATAAAAATGTGAAACGTTTGCATGCACGTGCCGCTCTGGTATTTCTTCACCATTATCCAAAGCATCACGGATGCTTGCTCTGCCTAGTTTGAGTCTGATATTTGTGTCCGATAATGCCACTCACTGTAATGCCTCACTGAAATGACCTCTCTTAACAGACTCAGCCTGGACACGGTCAAGTCAGAGGCCAGCTCCTTGATAAAGGGTCTAAAGAATTCAGAAAAGAAGGTTGCCTCCTCATCAATAGAGGACATCAAGGAACAGTATCTGAATGACATCAAGGTACAGTACGCTCTCCATTCTGTAAAAACAAAAGAGAATGTCTGCACACATTGTGGACTTTGTCCTGCGCCTGGCCTACACATTGATGGGATGTGCACTCAACCATTCTACCAGACACTAGCAGGCTATGTTATGCATACCTACATGCTCTGGTGTTACAGAACTAGAGTATAAATTAAGAGTTCAGCTGAAAAAATACTCAAGTCCACCTTCACAAAGGTGCAAAATTGTTGTTTTACTGTCAATTCTTCATCATTTTTATCTACCAACTACTGTATATATAACTATATATATGTATGTGTGTGTGCGTGTGTGTGCTTTATATGTAAATTAATCAAAAATTGACTTTTTTGGACGTTTTTGTATCTGAACCCCTTAAATGACCCATACCAAAATTGTTCCGTCTACCCATAAAGGGCTGCTTGCAGCAGTGTGAAGAACTGGAGGAGCGACTGGAATCTATAGAGAAGAAGAAGGAGGACTTGGCGGAGTACTTCTGCGAAGATGCCTCACGCTTCTCACTTGAGGAGCTCTTTGGGACCCTGAGGACATTCCGTGGCCAGTTCCTCAAAGCTATTAAAGTATTAGAGTATTTTTCATATATTGTAGACTTGCTACAGATGGTATTAAAATGTATAGCTGTTCCGTAACCTGTCCACGGTCAGATTCAAAATCCCACTCCTGTTCCCAGAGCACACTGACCACAATGTAATTGTAGTGAAGTGAAATGTACTTGTGCTCTGTCATATTTACTTTCTGGCGCTTAGTTTGTCATTTAAACAAATGTAACTGCCACGGGAGGAATCCATTAAGAGCTTTGAGGAGGAAATTATCAACCCAAATGTTTGCTCTCTTCTTTCACACAAGAGTGACATGGAATTAGCTGTTATGCTGTCTCTGACAAACACACTCTGATTTGTTGAAAGGGTTTATGTAAACACAAGGGAGATAGATGAATTAGATTGATTTCCTTTCATCACAATACTGGGCATGGATCACTTACTGACCACCACCACCTTGATGGGTTCTACTCTGAGTTGTTTGTTAGTTCATACTCTCCTCACTGCTCTCTCGTATTGTCTAACACGTTCATTTCCATCATCACCAGGACAACCAGACCAGAAAAGAACAGGCCATCAGAATTGAGAAGAGGAAGAAACAGATGGCCAAGGAGGATGCCAAACGAGAGAGAGGAGAGGACGGCAAGATATGTGGGTGTCATTTCACTATTAACCAATGAATGATCAGTGTACACCTGCTTACATTTAATCGACACGGGAACTTAGCAGGAGGATAGCATTTGTTGTGAAGCCGGGCTTTCAAATTTTGAAACACTTTGCTGTGAAATTGTTCTTACTATTGATATTGTTTTAACCCTGAAGACCACACCATTGTTTTGTCTGTTTTAGCTTAGTACATTGAAAGATATGACTCGTGTTCTATTTCTGCTCCTGATTCAGTACGGAAAGGCGTTGCTGTCCAAGAGGAGGGCTGCATCATCGACCACCTGCTGGCTGATATCAAGAAGGGCTTTCAACTGAGGAAGACCAGGCCTCGACTAGACAAGGACAAACTGCCACCTGGCGGGAGGAAGAGGGATGGCATCCAGACTGGTATGAACATATACTGTACATGTGAACAATACATCTCATTGACTCAGAAAGGACAGAATAGTTTACAGCACATAATCAAATACTATTAAATATTATTGTTATTATATTACCCTCTACCTGTGTGTTTGTGTGTGTGTGTGTGTGTATTGTTACATTTGTGTGTGTGTGTGTGTGTGTGTGTGTGTGTGTGTGTGTGTGTGTGTGTGTGTGTGTGTGTTTAACAGATCAGACCACAAAACCTGTAGAAGCTTCCAGCACTGGCCCCTCTGATGCCCTTGCGCACCCTGAAGTGACCAGTGCACCTGTGGCTCCAAGCAGCAGCTCTCAGAACTCCAGTGAACCAGCACCTCCACCGGGCGACCATCCACACACCCCCACACAGCCCACACCACAACCAACTACACCCATATCAGGGCTACCGGCCGCCCCCACCACACAGCCCACACCACAACCAACTACACCCATATCAGGGCTACCGGTCACCCCCACCTCACAGCCCACACCACAACCAGCTACACCCATATCAGGGCCACCGGCCGCCCCCACCACACAGCCCACACCACAACCAACTACACCCATATCAGGGCCACCGGCCGCCCCCACCACGGACTCTCTGGACCCCTCTGATCAGTCTGAGGGCACGGCGCCCCTGACTGAGCCGGACAAGCCGTCCGACAGGACTAAGGCGGGGCTCGGGGAGAGCGCAGGGGTCCAGGACGCAGACCAGTCGGATGTGAACGGGAATGAGCTCTCTGCCGGAGCAGCGGGACCAGCGACAGCAGCGAACGGGAGCGAGGAGAGCGTTCCGGACGGGCAGGCGACAGAGGAGCGGAAGGTCTCGGAAGAGGTGCCCGCTGCTACGGGAGTGAGCGATTCGGGAAAGAAAAGGAGCCTCAAGCCAAATAAGGATACATTGAGAAAAAGCCAAGGTAATGTCTCTCACTGCAGCCTGACGTTCATTAAGAAACGACTTTGGAGGGAATCATTTGGATTTCATAATAATATGTGTAAGGCTAATGTCCATAAAGGCATAAAAGTTTTTGTAAATATTCAGTTATGCAACAGCAACAGTTTAATTGACAGCATTGGAATTGACCTTCTTTGCAATGAATCAGTAAAGGCATCCAATGTACTGTAGTTTTGGGTATTTTCGGCGACTCTAGCGCTCCCCCTAGAGACATGAAATATTTAGATTTTACCTTGTAAATTATTCTCACTGCTTGAGTCCTTATACACGCTGCATGCACTTTTGTTTTGGAGTCAAAGGACTTGCAACAGGCTAAGACTATCTCCAAAGAGCTGGGTTTCTGCTGCGGGTCGCTAAGCAGCTATGCTCTGTGGCTATGCTAGGTGAACGATTCCCCTATTATGAACTCATTAGTAGGGGTGTCACGATTTTGATTGTTAAGTCAAAATTGATGGAAATTATATCTCACATTACATATCAACTTTGAACTCAAAGGTAGAATCAATGATGCAGCCACACCTCCAATGTCACGTCCACCTACACACAAAAATGCACACACACACACACACACACACACACACACACACACACACACACACACATTAAACTGTGCTGCCAACAATCCTCTAACTTTCGACTGCAGCCAGTTTAAAAAAAAAAAAAAAAAGAAATAAAAAATAAAAAATAAAATCTACCAACCGAAATTGAAGCCCGTCTTGCTACTCTTAAATCACCGGTGTGGACGTATTTTCGTTCATTCACAACCAATTTACACTGATTTACTCAATTTAATCTAGTTACAGTCCAAGTTACTTTAAAGTATTAAATGCACATTGATAAGTGTGTATTCCATGAACACTAACCATGGGTCTCTTTGGATTGTGTTGAAAGAATCAAATTATCATTCTGAATCGTTTCATTGCACTATATTCATACCTATGTTTGATGTTTGTTGTTTACAACCTCGTGGTGGGAATGTTTTCAAAATAAATGCCACGAAACAAAATAGGAAAAGGGCGATATTGCTGGTCATTAACCAACAAATTGGGCATGAATCTGTTATATTAAGGTAAACTAGCATAGTGCCTCTTTAGAGTGTAGTGTAGTGTAGTGTACCATTGACAAAATCTGAACAAACTGTTTTGAATCACAGCTCTCAAACCATGATAAGTCCAGTTGAAACCTTAGAAACATGCTATAGTGAGTAAATAATCTGAAACATGTAAAAAAATGTTTCCCTTTCTTTTGGGGGGTTTCTCCTCCACACAGATCGGAATTCAGGAGACAAGCACAACAAACCCCGCAAAAAAGGGTGTGTTGTGCAATGAGGTATGTTTATATTCCAGGTCGCCATTCTACCATGGTGAGGGCCGATTACCATGAGTCACCATTCGCACTAAAAAAACGCTCACGTCATTGGTGTCGCTGGGTCTTCCCTTTTTAATCCTGTTCACGCTTCTTCTTGACTGACCACTGTTCCAGGTGCCGGAGCCTCCGCTCCTGTGCCTGCCTACCTGTGCGTTCACTGTGTGCACTTCACTGTATGTCTGGCTATGTGGGGCTTTTGGGAAGCAAATGGGTTTTTTTCAGTTTCTGTCTTAAATGTGCACTGAGATTCACCGTTTGGTATGGACACCCACCCATAGGTTTACACGCACCAACATACACATTCAGTTTATACATCTATCTATCAATCCTCTATCTGTCCATCAATGTCTCTATCTTATCTATCTATCTATCTATCTATCTATCTATCTATCTATCTGTCTATCTATCTATCTCCTCTCTCTCCTCTCTCCCCATGCTGACAGGAGACATAAGTCCCCTGATGGGCAGCACGTAGCGACCAATTGAAGGGCAATAGGCCTGACCTTTCCCCATATGCTGCAACCACATCACCAGACACCACCCCACCACCACCGCCCCCCCCCCCCCCCCCATCCCCTCCTCACTCTCCCATGGGTCTCCAGCTTTTCCATGATTACGTAACCCAGTTTGGAACAGTGCATTCTGCTCTGCCATGCCACATCTTTACGGCTTTTGTTTGTACTCCCAGTTTACAGAAAAGCACTGTCTGCAACACATACGCAGACATGTACACACACTCACACTCACACACACACACACACACACACACACACACACACACACACACCCACAAACACATTCAGTGCCTATTGGGCTTTGTATTGATTGGGTGTGATTAGGTCTGTTATCCACTGGATGCCTCATCACTTCTCTGTTTTTGCTGTGTGTCTCACTTCATAATGTGTAATGTGTGTCATGTTGGGTAACACTTTGAAATGTTTTCATGCATCTTTGCATTTTCAACTTCCCCCATCATTGCGCTTATTGTTTATTTGCGTCCATTATCGTAAACTGACAGGTGAAAAATCTAACATAATAATAATGACTCTGAGAGAGGTTGATTTGGCTCACTATCTTCTTCTGGCTTTTCTAATGTATTTCATTTTTCTCATTCGGTGAACTGTACTGTCCCTCTTTTACAAAAATTGCTGTGACTGTTTCTACAGTAGTATTTTTTTTTTATGTGGTTGACTGTCTACTTATATTTGTGTCTCATATGTGCTGTGCTCATTCTTTTCACAGGTGGCGCTAAGAAGAGAAACAAAAGCAAGTCCAAAGTGCATACATCCAAACCAAATAAATAGATGGACATTTGATTCTGGGATTTTGTCATCCGTGACAGCATAGATGACTGAATCAATCTAAGTTTCCTGACTCTCTTGGGATAAATGAATGGAGAATATCCCTATCAGTGACTCTAACATGAAAACACTGACTTATGCCTGCTTATCTGAAAAGGAAGTTATATACAGATCATGTGTATAGAACGGAACTTAAGCAATATTTTTTTCTGACAGAAATGGTTTCTTCATTTTTCTTGGTTCAGACCAACAAAGCGTTGGTTATTGAAGAGCTTATATCATTTCAAAAGGCTATATTTTCGTACTAAAATATATCTGACAATGTTTACATTGGCAACTGTTACATATACACTTATTGCATATTGGTCGAATTAAAAAAAAAATGTAAATGAAGTGACTGCGTCGTTTGATTTCTTTTCCAAACTGTTTTACATTTACTTTTCACTGGAGTGTGTGTGTGTGTGTGTGTGTGTGTGTGTGTGTGTGTGTGTGTGTGTGTGTGTGTGTGTGTGTGTGTGTGTGTGTGTGTGTGTGTGTGTGTGTGTGTGTGTGTGTGTGCGTGCGTGCATGTGCGTGCGTGGGTGTGTGCGAGTCTGTCCACCACAAATACCTTTGTATGAGCAGGCTAGTATTCACTGTGGTTTACACAGAGGCAGACTGGCTCGGACAATTGTACAACCGTGCGTGCGCACGGCGACTTGGTCATGTGAAGGTCACTTTGTGGTTGCTTCCTCTGACATCACAGAGGTCTGAACCATATTAGGGTGGTCCGACTTTTCCAACTTGGACTCTGGCCACAGTCAGACTGTCCTGCTTCTGTCCAGGGCGCTCGTTGCTAGACTGGTGTAAACATGTCGGCTAAAGATCAGAAAAGCCCTAACGTGGGGAGGAAGCGTCCGCGGAATGATGTGGGGAACAAAGTGACGGTTGTTCTCGGGGGACAGTGGGGCGATGAAGGCAAGGGGAAAGTTGTCGATCTGCTTGCAACTGAGTCAGACATTGTGTGCAGATGTCAGGTAACTTGAAGTTACTCAGAAACTTTTTGGCTCAAGATGTAAACCGCAAAAGATGCCTACTAATCTACTCCAATTGAGTGAAGAGACTATATGACTACGTGTTGTAAAATGTGTTCCGTTAAGTCGTAACTGTGTTTGCGAGTAAAGATAAGGGGCAGTGAATGGGTTCTTTACCTTCCTAATGGACCATAACTTCGTCACGGAATTTGTTAAGTGCCTAGGAACCCGAAAATAATCAGGGATGGGCTTGGCTACTCGCGGTTTCAGGCAGTTAATGTGCAGCGTATCTGTCGCTGTGGTGAGAGTCATTTGAATTAAATAATATTGGCAAAGACAAAAAGTAATTTTATACTGCTATATTTTCTATAAATATTAACAAATGACCTTCTCATACAGGCTGTTGCTATAGCAGACTATGTGTGTTGACTGTGTTCATTCAACTACTGTAATGGTATCTGCGTGCTGTGTGCAGGCATTTGCACTATCCTCTGCCCCTATGATAATGCAGTCGCAATTCGGTTGTTGATAGTTGAGTTCAACAGCCAATCAAATGACAGCTCTTCCTTGCGTGCTCCTGAAGGTGGCTTATTGTCACGCTTAAAAACCTCAAGCAGAATTTCAGTGGCCATGTTGTTTGTATTACCACAGAGCCAGGACCTAGGGGTCCATCAAAATAATGGTCTGGGGAAGTTGCCAAAAATTATCCTGGGATACAACCCTATTGTCACATATGGTTGTTGGTGAAAGAAGAATCACTTTTCCCTAAAGCCTCCAGTGTGCGTTGGTCTAAGCTTGACACAACTGAACTCTGAGAACACAAACTGCATCCAAATCTATTGTGTTAAGATGCAGTAATGTGTGTGTGTAATACTTCAAAGGACGCATTTTGAACAAGGATTATGTCATTAGACTCAAATTTAAACTATACTTTGTGTTTGTCAAATTGAACGTGAAGCAACTTGGTTGGTCAATTTCAAGTTCAATGCATGTCCTGAGTAATGTCTGTGAGCATGTCCCTAAGTCTAACAAAAAATATGATAAAACTAAAGAAAGCCTTCAGAGGGTGCTATATGACCAGACAACAGAGATGCATGTTGATGTGTGATGTGCACTGATTTCATGCATTTTAAATACAAATCATCTATCTTCATTTGTGTGACCTTATAGGAACTGCCAGACTTTCCAGGTCAACTTGTGCATGTGGGAGGGCAGAGTAATTGTCACATAACTTCTGCATGGTGTAGTACAAGCCACTTAAATCATAATTAAATACAAATTCAGTATAAAGTCATATATAGGCCTACTGTCTCTTAGTAAGATAGTAGTGCATGTTTAATTCACAAATACCACTTTAAACGGAATGGAGGAAGGAAGACTGCAACTTTCATTCTTGGTCATTATACCACTAGCCAGGGACAGATAGTGGGTGCATTTTAGGCAGGGGGTGGTAGGGGGATTCCAGACTCTGTCTGTCAGCTGTGGGTGGTGTGTGTGGGGTGGGGGATACATGAGAAGGGCAAGCTGAGATCCCCCTTGATGTCTGGCTTCACGTTGTCTGCCCAGTTAAAATAGCTCTGTTTCTCTAGGGTAACTTGATGTGGGCCTCCACAGTCTAGCCATAGTCTGGCATCAGAGGAGAAAGAGGAAGGTATATAGGATGGGTGTTGAGGAGGGCCAGAAGTCTGAAACAGAAGCAGTTGGGTTTTGGTGATAGTTAGACAAAGTAATAAATCTTGTGCGGCTAGAAACTCAGACTCTCTTGGCCTTGAAGTTATAATTTGACACTTTGATGACATCCAGACACCTGCTGGCAGCCCATTTTACCTTCTGATTTATGTCTTTGTGTTACTGAGACAGTGACACCTAAAAGCTAATTTTCAAAGCAAATTCAAGCATTAGCAGACTCTGGTGTGTTTGTTTACAGACATTAGCAGGCTTTGATTCAGTTAGATCTCACTCACAGGGACCAGTAACACTTTGATTTTCCAGTTTAGTCACTATGAGCAAATAGAAAATCCCAGAGCTACAAACCACGCGTTCTAATCTGGCACCTGTCAATAAACGCCTTCTTAAAATGTAGTTACGTGCATGCAGACATGTTTTTAGTGTGCATTTGATTGTATTGTCGTGGGCAGTTTGTGCTTTGTTTGTTTGCGCAGTCTGTGCTTATTGTCTACACACCTTTGACCTGCTTGTGGAAATGGAATGTAGGCCACTGAAGACTTGTTCATATCCCTCTCAGTTAAATGTCCTGCTCATTCAAATTGTCCATTTTTGGATTTCTGAGCCGAACTCCTGTAGTAGAAGTCTAGATACTTGCAACCTCCAGGATGGCCTTACTGTAGATGTCAGATGTGAGATGTCAAATGACATGATACTCCCGGTCTGCAGATTCGTTATAGCTGCGGTAATCCTGTGGTCAGAGAGGGATGTCAATCATCCAGGCTCCCTAAATCATGCATGCTCTGACATGTTCAGATCAGTGGCCAATACCAGTTGAAATAGATGCCACAGCTATCATCACACTTTCTAGTAGTGCTGTTCCACATTGGTGGGTTTACAGAGAGAGGCGCGCTCAAACTCCAAGACATCTCCTTGCTTCTTTGGGTGCGAGTTAAAAATATCCTATTCCAATGTGCAAAAGAACCGCACTCACTCGTTCATTGTCATACTATTCTTTATTGTAGCACCATGCCTAAAAAACAAACGCGTTTCAGCGTCAAGCCGTCCTCACACTGAAGACAGCTTGACACCGAAACGCGTTTGTTTGTTTTTTTGGCATTAAGAATTAGTGAGGCAGAAATGTAGTGGAGGGACTCTTCTGGCAGTATTCAGATAATTCTGCACACAGAAATGAACAGAAAGTTTGTTTTTTGAAGACTCTGTCATGGGATGTTTACATATCGTAAATGTGTCAGTTGGTACATTTCCAGTTGTGTCCTGGCCCAACAAGCTGCAAGTCATTTGTGTTCATGATATCATTTAGTACACTACTTAGTTTTCCTCAGAACTACTGAAAAACCACGACAGTAGGCCTACATCTCAGAATCACATTGACTTGTTTTGTTTTCACATTGAAATCTACATATTTTACTTTTATTTCCATGTACATGCAATGAGTAACACGTTGCTCCAAATAACATTGCTCTCAGTTTCGTTTAAGTGGCCAATCGGTCTCCTGTCATCTTGTATTGCAGGGAGGCAACAATGCGGGTCATACTGTAGTGGTGGAGGGGAAGGAGTATGATTTCCATCTCCTACCCAGCGGCATCATCAACTCCAAAGCCACCTCTTTTATCGGTGGGTATAGTAAATCAGATGAACATCTCATACAGTGAACAGC
This sequence comes from Sardina pilchardus, assembly GCF_963854185.1. Taxonomy (NCBI): domain Eukaryota; kingdom Metazoa; phylum Chordata; class Actinopteri; order Clupeiformes; family Clupeidae; genus Sardina; species Sardina pilchardus. The sequence goes on along the minus strand of NC_085005.1, from coordinate 15,729,968 downwards.
TAACATAATAGAGTTGTCAGGGATACCGGCTAAAGAACAAGCCTGTGATGTGATGTGATGTGATGAGTTCTGTGCGTTGATGTTGAAACTCTCTTTGTTCCTTTAAGGAAATGGAGTTGTCATCCATCTACCTGGATTATTTGAGGAAGGGGATAAAAACGAGAAGAAAGGTAAAAAAAAAAGTATATTCTAGACTGTACCTAGAATGGGAGCAAAGCAGGAACAAAATAACAGTGGGTACATTTTCAAGACTGGAGCTGGATCAAGCAAACATATTTAAGCAATAAGGAAAACTTATTCTGCAATTAATGATTAACCTCACTGTTTGAATATATTTCTTTTTGACTTATACTGTACACTGCTATGAAAGCATCTCTCTGTCTGATATAATGTCCTGCACAGGTCTCAAAGACTGGGAGAAGAGACTGGTGATCTCAGATAGGGCCCACATAGGTAAGGGACTTCTCTAGCAGGACAAATGTTTTTGCTCACATGTACAGTACAAATCCAGTGCTGAGACGCTCCTGTTCTTGTGGACAGTGTTTGACTTTCACCAGGCAGTGGACGGACTGCAGGAGGTACAGAGGAAAGCCCAGGAAGGGAAGAAGTAAGCAGCCTGGACACAAGTTCAATTCCTGTGTACTTGCAGTTACTGTATATCACATTCATTTTACAGTAACCCTGGGCACACCAAAGACCTGTAGACTACTGTATGTTAGCCCAAAGAGTTTTGTTTGTTTGTCAAGAGTGACACTGTCTACATTATTTCGAAAGAAATCCAAAAATGTTTTGGACTTTCTGCCTGCGACAGATTTTTGTGAATATCTACAGTATATGTCCTATTTTTCTCTCACAGCATAGGAACTACAAGAAAAGGAATTGGACCGACCTACTCCAGCAAAGCCTCCCGCACCGGCCTTAGAATCTGTGACCTGCTCGCCGACTTCAAAGAGTTTTCAGCCAGGTATAGGACGCGGTGTATGTTTTTTAACAGACCAAGTTTTATATACTTGTGCTTGTGTCTTTATTATCACCTTGATAAAATATCTGTTAATATGTTACCTCACAACAGCACATTTATTGTTGTGATTTTAGATTCAAGTTGCTTGCGCAACAGTACCAATCCATGTTCCCTACTCTGGAAGTAGACATCGATGGTCAGCTAAAAAAACTTCAGGTAAGCGGAGGTTCTACGTATTAAGTGTGTGGTAAGAGTCCCCTGAGGCCTTGGCAGTGCGAGTACTCTCACTGGGCACGGTTCACTTGTGCCGTGTCGGAGTACGGTTCTCTCCCATTCTATGTTCATACTCACACTACATACCATCAAACTATATCCAGGCACAGAAAAGCTGGCTGGGCTACTTCTGAAAGACTAACCCAGAGATGACTGGAGCACTCAGATTAAATGACTTTTTTTTTATTGTGGTGCACAAACGACTGACGTTTCGACGCACTGCGTCGACGTTTAGACGCACTGCGTCTTCTTCAGAGTCTGGAGGAAACGTCAGTCGTTTGTGCACCACAATAAAAAAAAGTTATTTAATCTGAGTGCTCCAGTCATCTCTGGGTTAGTCTTTTAGAAGTAGCCCAGCCAGCGTTTCTTATCCTGTGGTCCTGGACTGTGAGCACCGACAAGGTTTGAGCGCAAGTGACACCCCTTCTACATATATCCAGGCACAGTTGAGCTGCTGTGCTCTAGAATCTTTGCATAGGCACGATCAGAAGCCCAACCGTTCCATGCCCGAGTCCACCTTCTCAAGCGTACCGTTGCCCGGGTATGTTACAGAGCGATCGCACTGGTCAAACAAAAACAGGCTTTGGGAGTCAAATGCACTTGGGCACGGTACGGGTCGCATAGTGTGAGAAACGCCCTTAATCATGTCCTCAAACCAGTCTGTCTTATTTATAGCGTCGTATAAATAGCATTATTTCATTTTAAAGGAAGGGATGATGTTATCTCATATATGCTGGGCTGGACATTCCTGTAGCCTAGTAAATTTGATGAAGATGACATGCACATGCCTGGTAAATTAACAGCTCATTTGCACATAGAGGAAAATATAAGGCTACATTCAGTGAGGGTGTTTGAGTTATCAATTTTTGTTGAGTGAACAGAGTTGTAGCACAGCTACAGTTACAACAGAGCGCAGAGTGCTACTGCCACTGCTGACATACAGTGCTCAGCATATGAATACACCCATACTAAAGTTGGCTACAAACTGGGGTACTTTCCATAAGATCATCATGGCACAGTGCAACTCAAACCATGCCATCAGGCTAACTGAAACAAAGCATGCATGCCAATCTGCATGTTGAAGTGTATGTGATGATGTGGGGCTATTTTAATTCCAAAGACCAAGGGAACTTTATCAGGATACATAGGATCCTGATTCCATGAAGATGGCCTTTAAAAATAAAAGTCTGCCTGCCTCTATGGGAGTGCCCCCTTTACATTAAGGAAGAACATTCATTTATTTATGTATTTACAATATATTTTTTATTCACAAAGAAAATTGGTGCCCTTAAAAGGTGGACTTCTCCACATTTAGTAAATTAAGGCATTATTATTATTATTATAATTTCCAAAAGATTACTTTTTTAATTCCTCTTTTCAGTCAACTTTAGCATGGGTGTATTCACTCGTGTGAGTGCTTTTGGATACTTATCTATAAATAACTTTACCTGGGAAAGAATCTGTTTGCAATAAGTAAAAATGACTTTGAACATATTGCGTGTGGTTCTCAAGACAAAGAGAATATAAAACACATATTGCTTGTTGATGTTTGCTATACACTGCTACAACCAGAGATGCTTCTCTCTTGCTGTCAACTGTTGATCGCTAGGTGTGAATTCCTTTCCCTCACCCCAGTGTGACTTGGCATGACTTTGTTACTGCGTCTGTGTCAGTTTATTTAGCGTGAGTCAGACTCGAGCCTACTTTGTGGGCTTCGGTCTGGGAAGGTCAAAGAATTTCTCTCCCCCTCTACAAAAAAACCCTGCAGGAGTTTGCCGAGCGGATTCGACCCATGGTGCGGGACGGTGTCTATTTCATGTACGAGGCCCTACACGGAGTCCCAAAGAAGATCCTTGTGGAGGGGGCCAATGCTGCCCTGCTTGACATTGACTTTGGTAAGGCAATACTTCTGTCTTTCTTGGTGGTGCCTCCACAAAGCCCCTTTGAAGAGACATTACTGTTTCTACTTTAAGCATGGGCCAGGTGTGTGTGTGTGCGTGCGTGCGTGCTTGCGTGCTTGCGTGCTTGCGTGCGTGCGTGCGTGCGTGCGTGCGTGCATGCATGCCTGCGTGCGTGCGTGCGTGCGTGCCTGCGTGCCTGCATGTGTACATGCAATACATGTGAGGAGGGTGTGCTATGGATGGCCAATAAGTCTTCTGTCCCCTATGTTTGTGGATGACTTCACAAATGTTCAAATTCTTGGTTAGAGAGACAAATCTTTGTTTACACCTCAGCCCTCCCCAGTGCATACAGTACATGAGTGCAGCGATACTAGTCAATATTCAACACTGAAGATGTTGCCATTCGTATGAGTTTTCACTTCTCATTCTCAATGTAGGTACTTATCCCTTTGTGACATCATCAAACTGCACCGTCGGCGGAGTGTGCACCGGGCTTGGCATTCCTCCACAGAATGTTGGGGATGTTTATGGCGTGGTCAAGGCCTACACCACACGCGTGGGGATCGGCGCTTTTCCCACAGAACAGCTTAACGTGAGTGTGATGTGTTATGATTATGCCTCAATTAACCCATTTGCATGACTGTGACAAAGGTGAGCCTATTCATATATTTAGGCTGCACATTACAGTGCATAAACATTTTATGAATCCATACATAGCCTTCATATAAGCATACATTAGGCCTATTACACAATGTTCCATTTTAAAATATATTTGTAATTACCTCCGCCAAGGAGGGTATGTTTTAATTGGGGTTTGTTTGTATATTTGTCTGTTTGTTTGTCTGTTTGTTTGGCTGTTTAACTTTAGTTTGTCTGGTCTGTAACTCAAATGATAACTCAAAATGATCTGTGCTTGAGTAACTTCACACAACATAGTGTGTTTCACAACATTCCAATGACTCCACTTAGCATTAGCGCACCTCAGTGTTAGCAAGAGTGTGTCAGGACCCTACACACTCCAGATCCAAAATACATGGGGTGTGACACTGTGAAACACTTGAGATGAGGGACCCCGTCACGTGACCATATTGAGGGGGAGAGTATCATATAGGATGGCCTTTCAGTTGTAGATAGTAAGATGTTTGTCCCAGACACTGCTGCCATCCTTAGGCCCTTCCCAGCTGTCACTCAACACACGGGCCATCCCATGACATGTCAGGTGACGGAGCTCCCGAATGCTTGTTTTATTATCACAGCTCAGATTCAGCAGCCAGCGCACAAGCCAGTGTTGACAGGCCAGTGCGTGAGTCTCAGGCCCAGCTGTGTGTAATCACCGCACATCTCAGCACCTTGTAAATAGCTAGAATGTTATTCTCCATATTTACTGTGAGCCACTTTGGATAAACGTTTGGATGAAAATATAAATCTAACAGTGGTAGCTAGCTAGCGTGGGTGCTAACACTAACATGCTAACATGCCATCTCTGTCTGCTTTTCTGCCGTGGCGCAGGAAATGGGGGAGCTGCTTCAGACCAGGGGTCATGAGGTGGGGGTGACCACCGGGAGGAAGCGGCGCTGCGGTTGGCTGGACCTGGTCATCCTTCGCTACGCCCACATGATCAACGGTTTCACAGCGTCAGTGCAGGATGCAAACTTATTATTTGCCTTCTATCCTCCTCACTACAACCCCCTCTCCCAATCAATACACCTTTGAGATCTATCTTATAGGCCAGAAAATAAACCTCCAAGACAAAAGGTTTAGCTCATTAAAAAGTTATGTAGGTATTGGGATGTCCATGTGTGATTTTTTTTGTTATCCTCTTTTTCAGACTGGCCTTAACTAAACTTGATATCCTTGATGTGATGGATGAGATCAAAGTTGGAGTGGCGTACAAAATCAACGGCAAACGAATCCCATACTTTCCAGGTACCATCGTACAGAATGATTCAGATGTTTTTAAAAAGTGATTTTGAGTCAGAGTAAGTAAGTAAGTAATTTTTATTTATATAGCGCATTTAAGAGAGAGAGTATAGATAGCATATTCCCACATCTTCCTTAAGTCTATCACATACTGACTTGACACAAGTTGAAAAGTCTATTTCTGAGAGAAAATAATCACATTGCATGCAGTGTAGTTGTACCTTCAAGACAGCTGCTGATTTTAATTTCCAGTTAATTGTGAGTGAAAATTGCCGATAATTTCGGCATTTGCATAGAGCAAAAGTGATTTCTCCCACATCATTTGTAGTTAACCTGACTGTGAATTGTTGGCAGGGTTTCCCTCTCTTGATAGCCTGATGTCATAAAAATCTTCTCTTTTCCTGATTAGCCAACATGGAAATTCTTCAGAAGGTGGAGGTGGAGTACGAGAAGCTCCCCGGGTGGAAGAGCGATACCTCACCATGCAGGAAGTGGGAGGACCTGCCACCCAAGGCCCAGAATTACATCCGCTTCGTTGAAAACCACGTCGGCGTTCCAAGTAAGTCAGTCTAGAAGAAAAAGCCCCATCTGTGGCTGTGATCCCAGCTGGTCAGCGTAGAGTAGAGTGTACATTAAAGAACCAGTAGGATGGCATTCCAGTAGGGACCAGTGTAGGGGATGATGATTAATGAACATTGGTCATATGCCCAGATACTTGTAAAATTACCAAAAAAGGGTCTATATCCTGTAGATACTATTTATTATCATATTCAAAGTTATTTTTGTGTCCGCTGGGAAAAACATGTTGGTTTATTTTGACAATCTTTATTTTGGTGGGCTCTGTTGGGACCTGCCTACCCTTCCATGTGGAAAGAGGAGTTTTAGGGATTTAGGTGGGTTGTAAGTGACGTTGCTTGGGAACGTAGGTCAAAGCAGTTTAAATAAGGTGCCTAGAACGTAGCCAATACAGCCTATTGTGATTGTGTGTGTGTCCACAAGGGTTTGGCTGAGCTATCAGCTGGTTAAAGTCAGCTAATTGAGACTTGACCATGACTTTTTGGCCTAAGCTGTGCTTAATTGAAAGGTTCTAACCTTGCTTTATGCTTTCCCTCTTTTTCCAGTCAAATGGGTTGGAGTCGGAAAGTCCAGAGAATGCATGATTCAGCTGTTCTAGGGATTCCAAGAACCCCCAGTGCTTCATGCATCACCACTCTCCCTCTCCCTCTCTCTTTCCTAGTCCATCCATCCATCCATGGTGCTGCTCTGGATGTATTTGATATAGACTCCCTTTGTTGTTCCTGTAAATTGTGAGATTCTGTTTTGTTTTTGGTGAAGCAGAACATAAATGAAACGAAAGTGGAAAGATGACCATGGCGACTTTATTTTGGTTCCTTCGGAATACATGCAATACATCTAGTGATGTTCTCATTTTTAGACCAAAACTACTGAAAGCATAACATGTTGGGCAAGCACTGTTTACTGATACCCAACTTGTTGTCTGATGTCATGCCCCATTCAGAGCTATTTGCATGTGTTATCTTTGAGTTACTGCAAATATCTCATACAGATTCAAGGATACATACTTAACATTGCACATGGATTGCTGTATGTGCATGTAAATGCAATAACTCCGAGGGTAAACAATGTCTGACCATCTTTTTCTATGCTATACTGCACATTTTATGTCTGAATCATGCTATTTGGCCATGTGTGCATATTGTTTTCCGAAAATAATGCCATAGTTTCATACGACTATTTGTCAAGAATTTAATTGGCCTAATGTGTTGCGACATTTCGCAAATTGCGAATTTATTAATTTCCCCTGTCTTGCATAACACATGTTTTAAGACTTGAAAACCCCATGGCCAGTATTTATGCTCATTCATTTACATGAATGTGACCTACAATTTTTCTTTACACCTTGATAATCTTGTAATAACTTTATGCTGTTTTTGAGTATCTGTTACGGCTTGAATACCTTTGGTCAATCTGGCATTTTAATCACAGTTCAATTGTGCAGTGTGAAGACTTATGCTGAGAGGAGAACGTAGCAGATTCATGTTTCCTCCTTCGAGAGTAAATCCTTGCACTTGCACTGCAGAAACTTCCAATCTAATAAAATCTAACCAAGTGTTAATTAATCTTCAGCGCTATCTCGTGAAATCGTTTGATTTTGGATTTTGGCTGCCAGTGCGGTGAGCAAATTTGTCTTGATAAGATTCCTTGAAATAAGTCAAACTTGTATTAAATTAAATCAAAGGGATGTTTTGAGAGGGCCAGCTATGTCTCTTTATACTAAAAACAATAGCAAATAGATGTTTTGATCTTAATATAAGATGACAAAAACTTGGTTAGATTTCTTTTTTTTTTTTTGCAGTGCATGTGACAGCCTGGCACTATGCGGATGTGTCACAGAGCTTTACTGTACACCATCAAACCTGTCTAGTGGGGTATTTCCACCAGTGGGGAAGTGTACATTTAGGCCTATTTCAGCCTGTAATCTTCCTCGTCAGAGTTTCCACTTTTTACTGTATAACACAGGTGCAGTAAAGAGAAAGTGGAAGTCAGCAAATAAACCTGATGCACACCAGAGTACCTGAATGGTTTGGATTCTCTGTGACTGATTGAAGAAATACTGCTCATTATCAGATATGTTAAGTTCAACAACGTGGAGGAGGGGATAAATGCTAGCCTGACCAGCCAGACCCACATCAAGATTTGCATGCCACTAGGGGCGTCTAGGCTAGATAAATGCCACTCTTTGGGAACAAGTAAAAGTAAAATATTCTGCCATATTTTGTATGGTATCTCACATATTCATACTGTTTTAATATATATATATATATATACAGTACAGGCCAAAAGTTTGGACACACCTTCTCATTCAATGAGTTTCCTTTATTTTCATGACTATTGACATTGTAGACTCACACTGAAGGCATCAAACTATGAATTAACACATGTGGAAAACAAAAAAGTGTAAAACAACTGAAAATATGCCTTATATTCTAGTTTCTTCAAAGTAGCCACCTTTGCTCTGATTACTGCTTTGCACACACTCTGCATTCTCTGGATGAGCTTCAAGAGGTAGTCACCAGAAATGGTTTTCACTTCACATGTGTGCCCTGTCAGGTTTAATAAGTGTGATTTATTGCCTTATAAATGGGGTTGGGAATCAGTTGTGTTGTGCAGAAGTCAGGGGTGATACACAGCTGATAGTCCTACTGAATAGACTGTTAGAATTTGTATTATGGCAAGAAAAAAAGCAGCTAAGTAAAGAAAAACGAGTGGCCATCATTACTTTAAGAAATGAAGGCCAGTCAGGCCAAAAAAATGGGAAAACTTTGAAAGTGTCCCCAAGTGCAGTCGCAAAAACCATCAAGCGCTACAAAGAAACTGGCCGTCCCAGGAAAGGAAGACCAAGAGTCACCTCTGCTGCGGAGGATAAGTTCATCCGAGTCACCAGCCTCAGAAATCGCTCTTTAACAGCAGCTCAGATTAGAGACCAGGTCAATGCCACACAGTTCTAGCAGCAGACACATCTCTAGAACAACTGTTAAGACAAGACTGCCTGAATCAGGCCTTTATGGTAGAATAGCTGCTAGGAAACCACTGCTAAGGACAGGCAACAAGCAGAAGAGACTTGTTTGGGCTAAAGAACGCAAGGAATGGACATTAGACCAGTGGAAATCTGTGCTTTGGTCTGATGAGTCAAAATCGGAGACCTTTGGTTCCAACCACCGTGTGGACTGCAGAGTGAAGGCAAAAGGGCCAACAAGTGCTAAGCATCTCTGGGAACTCCTTCAAGACTGTTGGAAGACCATTTCAGGTGACTCTTGAAGCTCATCAAGAGAATGCCAAGAGTGTGCGAAGCAGTATTAAAAGCAAAAGGTGGCTACTTTGAAGAACCTATAAAATAAGGCAACATATAAGACATATTTTCAGTTGTTTCACACTTTTTTGTTAAGTATATAATTCCACATGTGTTAATTCATAATTCTAATGCCTTCGGTATGAATCTACAATTTTCATAGTCATATAGTATGAAAATAAAGAAGGGGTGTCCGAATGAGAAGGTGTGTCCAAACTTTTGGCCTGTACTGTATATATATTAAAAAAAAAAAAAAAAAAAGAAAAGGACACTTCTGTACTGTTGTACTTCAAGACATAGTTTACTCCCTATCTACTTGACTTCATCGCAATGCTTATTTTCTCCACAAGGTAGCGCAATTGGGTCTTTAGGGAGCAGTCAGAAAGTGCAAGGTAAGTTCTCCTACATAGAATTGCCACACAATTTCTTCAAAACCAAGTGCACGTTCTTAGAAATGAAATTGCTACATTTAAAGACAACTCGTTGAGTCAGCATCTTGTTCATAATCACTTGAAGCTCCACCTATAGTGTACATTTTTCCAGACACACCCTTCAAATGAATTTCAAAAGTATTTGAAATTCAGCATTTAATTTCTCAAGTACACTTTGAATATAAAATTCTAAAGAATATAAAATTGTTACTAGTCTGTAATTGGATGATTTTACCAAAGGCACAGGTTGAACTAGCCTTGAAACAAGGCTACAAGACAAACATGACCTTCCCCTGCAGCAAATGAAGATAGTATCAACTGACCAAGAGTTCAGTGGAACAGCTGACACTGAATGAAAACCACATCCTGGGCAAACAGTTTTAGACCTCTTTTTGTTGTTTTACATGTTTTACCCACGAGCATGTGTTATCTCCATTTATGACCTCTATGGGTGAGATAAGTGTGATAATCTGCAGGGAGTGGAGGCCAGGGGTGAGACCAGGGCACTGTGTGCCTCTTGTGCCAGTGCCAGCCATTCTCTAACAAGACTCTCACAGCTCCACCTATAAGGTGCCTCTCATGTAAAGTTTAAACGTCCTCCCTCGCTCCTCGGGCCTCGATCCTCACGGATCTACATGAAGAATGATGGGGCGGCAACAACGATAGTCCATCCCTTCGTCTATCTTTCTTTATGCAGATCAGTGAGGATCGAGGCCCGATGAGCGAGGGAGGACGTATAGACTTTACATGAGAGGCACCCATAGTGTTGCCGTGTGGGTGATCTATCAGGGTTATTTGAGTCTATCAGGGTATGGCATGAATTATGAGCCTCTGGGCATATATGAAGAGTTAAGTAAAGGGCCCCCCATACCCACCTCCAAAAGTTAACCGACGAAGTCCACCATAAGGGATAACATCAACACATTGAGTGAGCAACAGATTTCTCTTGGGCTATGGAAAGTTGTCATTTTTGGGCCTATTTGCTTCAAGCTGTTTTTATCCATCTAGTTACTGTAATGACATGCTGCCTATATATACATAAAGGATACATGGTAAGACTAGACTTTGGATTCAAAGTCAACCTTATTTTCTTTATGCTTAAAGTCTTTGTGTTGATTCTATCATGTTGATCTATCTTAAAACATAATTCTCAAATGCCTTGAGAAATATAGGCCTCCAGGAACTGGTCAATCCGGGACTGAGGGGTATTCATACTGGAATCGATTTCAAATGCCATACTGGAAGTGAGTAAGTCTCACGCAGAAAACCGAAAAAGCATACAACTTTTCAGCCCCATCCTATGAGCAACAGACCATTTCTTACCTCCAAGGTGACTGTTTGCTCGCATCCTGTTGGTGTTTCAGGGGTACTGTCAGTGTAAGGTCACCTACCTGACACTGCCTTCTCGGAGATCACATGACTTAGAGTAAAGACACAGATGGTAGTCGAGAGCGAAGGCGTGGAGGAGGAGGAGGTCTCGTATGCAGTGAGTTTTTTTTTCAGTGCAAAATGAATCGGCGGAGAGTATAGAGCTCACCACGAATGCACTAGCGATTTCAGTGTGCAGTCAGAGCAGAGAGCGTGGGTGTACGACTCCACGCAACCCACTTCCCAGAGTGCTCGAGTCATTCTGAGAAGACATGAGTGGCGTGGCGTCTATACTCGAAGAGGCAAAAATACAAGTGCTACGAACAACTCAAAACATTAACTCGAAATGAAACAAGATCATTGACGTGTCCCTCAACAAGTCACACATCCTTAATGTCCAGTTGAAACTTTTACTGTACTATTCACTGACGTTATCATCAGGATCTTCTCAACAAACAAAATCACAGTTTAATGTGTGGCTGCTGATTAGGCAGTAAGACATGTTGTCGTACAGTATGACCTGATAGCATGGCACAACAAGATTTATTTTAAAGATGCTTTATAGGTCAGCGAAAAACAGAACGAAGCTAAAATTATACAGTAAAATGGTATACAGTAAATTGACAAGATGAGACATGCTTGTGTGACCTCATTGAACACCGACAAAAAGTTGCCACAACTAAAGGACATTGACAAGACCACAAAATGTCAGACATCATGTAATATCAGGAACGGAGGTCATGTCAGATGTGGGGGCAAAAAAATAATAAAGTGAAAACAGCTGTCTGATTCCTGATATGTCAATCACAACCACCATGTGACCACAGGCTGACCTGTCTCTGTGAGAAGCTACGCAGGTCTTCAAGATTTATTTCCATTCTGTAGACCACCATGACCTTTGAAATATAAGCTTGAACCTGCCCACAGAAACAAGCTGTTGTTGAGGGGTTTGAAAGCTGTACCCTTAATAATAAAGTGGGAATTCCTTCTCTCCTACGACACAAGGAAACTTGATTGGGGGTGTATGTGTGTGTGTGTAGGGGGGGTGACATCTGTCTACAGGCCCATCTCCATAACACTCATACCGAGCTGTCTAAATAACATAAATACCCTTTAGAAACATTGAGTCACCAACCATACGATTATGAAAAAAAAATTTGGACTGGGCTTGGTGGGTGTCTTACTCAGATTGATTAGGCATTTCGATAGATTCACTTTGTAAGTGTGGGAGTTGTGCACAATCGTTCATTGCATCATGCGTTATCTCGGTCACATTCATGTCTGTGTGTTTAGACCTTGTTGTTCACTTAGTCAACACCACCTCACCACATATAGTGCACTTTTTGAGTTGGACTATGTCATCATGGGAAGACGTCCTCGTCAAAGTCACAGTTAAGTAGAAGACTTTTAAGGTCACCACTGGCTTGGTTTTAACCATGCAAACTCGTTGTTGTGGAAAACTGTCAGACAAACACCATGCTGTAGAAAACATCCTCTGCAGTCTGCAGAGAAAGGTTATCTGTTGTTCCAAATCACCTACGAGATACCTGTCGAGCGGTGTCAGCCACCAAAGCGTAATCTTTGAATGCAGAAACAGGAAAATGGTGTGTTCAGCACCACACGGCAGGATTCTACAAGTGCTTGCACAATCACAGACACACACAGACACAAACACACACACACACACACACATACACACACACACACACAACACACACACACACACACACACACACACACACACACACACACACACTCACTCACTCACTCACTCACTCACTCACTCACTCACTCACTCACTCACTCACTCACTCACTCACTCACTCACTCACTCACTCACTCTCGCACGCACGCACGCACGCACGCACGCACGCACACACACACACACACACACACACACACACACACACACACACACCTCAAACCACAGACAACTTTCACAATCTTATATTTCCGACTACTCACAGTTTCCTCTGAGGCAGGATGCTGGAGATCTGAAACCTCGGAGGCTGAACTCCTCATTTGAATTACTGAAAAGAGGAACAGAGATGACGCCGCACTCTCAGGAGAAGGGAGGGGGATGGAGAGGGGAAGGGTGGGGTGATGAGTGGGAGGGACATTTTCATACAGACAAAGGGCTATTGATGGTCACTCTTTTATTTTCTCCTTCACTTTCAACTGACTAAACACACGCGCACACACACACACACACACACACACACACACACACACACACACACACACACACACACACACACACACACACACACACACACACACACACACACACACACACACACACACACACACACACACACATGTTTATGGAGCAGTCTCCGTACATTTAAGACTGCTTCAAATAAACAGCAGTGTGTTAAAAAAAAGTGAATAAAGTTTGATAGTTTTTATTCTCATATTTCAAATGCATTTGAAACATTCCACATTCAAATCACATTATTAACCAATTATTTATCAAATCTGCATTATTTTAGACTTGTGTGTCTGGGGTCGTTGTCTTGTTGAAAACTACATTTCACATTTCCTCTTCGGCATATGACAACATGATCCCTTGAAGTATTTTGATATATATATTCAAACTGACCCATGACCCATACGATAAACAGCAGATTTTTGCAACATCTTGCTTCACAGTGTTCTGCTGCTGAATTCAGTACCTGGGGGTTGTCTGACATACAGTTGTGTTCAAGCAACTACTGAGGTACTGAATTCAAGCCACAGTACACTGTGAAGAAAATGAAGATGATGATGGCACAAACTTCATGGTATGAGGATTTTCATTTTAGGTTTTTCATTCTATGGTGTTGGATCTGTTTATCATATGGGGTTCTCTTGTAACAAATGATGCAGACTTGATAAATAATTGGTAATAAATTGATTTGGAAGTGAATATGGAATCTTTGCAGCCTGGGTGCAGCCAAACTTTATTGTGAGTATGACAATGTCAGGCTAGAATTTTTTCATTACATATATGGATATAAAAACAATTAAAAAACTGCTATTTACACTGCTCAAAAGTGAAAGGAACACTTCCATCAGTGCAGAAAAAAAAACATCAAGCTGGATGGGGGAAAAAACATCATGCTGGATATCTATACCTATATGAACTGGGTAATGTGTTAGGAACGAATGGATGCCACATCCATTTTTGCAAATGAAAATGATACAGAGGACTGAATTAAAAAAAAACCTGAAAATGAAAGTCCCCACATGCTTGACAACGTTGGAACATGCTCCTAATGAGATGTCGTATGGTATCCTGGGATCTGTTTCCGTGGACATGGCAATCACTGAGCTCCCTGACAGCCTGTGGTTCAACATGGGTCTGATGGACCAAAACATGTCCCAGAGGTGTTCTGTTGGATTCAAGTCAGGGGAGAGTGGGGAACAGTCAGTGGTAACAACTCCTTCATCCAGCCATTGTTGTGCACCAGGAGGAACCCAGGGCCCACTGCACCAGTACAGGGTCAGACAATGTGTCTAACGATTTCAACCCAAGACCTACAAACAGTGAGAGTGCAAGTCTCTTCATATTATAAACAATACCAAATAGATTTTATTTGATCTTAATATAAGATTAGTAACACCTGGTTAGATTTTAATTTGTGTAGTGTGCGATGCTGGGCGGTGAGCACAGGTCCCTCTAGAGGCCATCAGGCCCGCAGGCCACCCTCATGAAGTCTGTTTCTGACTATGTGGTCAGAGGCATTCACAACAGCGTCTGCTGGAGGTCATTTTGTAGGGCTTTGGCAGATACTGGTCCTGCTGCTGGGTGAAAGACCTTCTACTGTACCACCCTGCTCAGCTCTCGCTGCCTGTCTCCTGAAATTGCTGGGAGATAGCAACTATACTGGTGAAGGAACGTATTGGTGTGCCATTCTGGAAGAGTTGGACTACCTGTGCAACCTTTGTAGGCTCCATACGGCCTTATGCTTCCAGTAATGATACTTACCCTTACCTAGCCAAATGCAAAATTAGTGAGCAATCAGTCAAGAAGGATAAAGATGGAAACATTATCAACTGCCACCACCTGTACAACCATTCCTGTTATAAGCATCATCAAATTATTGACCCTAGTGCACCTGTTGTTAAATTAATTGATATCAACGCATAACCACACACAACACACATATCCAAAAAATTCAATTGACTGAATGCTATACTCGAATAACTAGATAACTCGAAAGGTTCTGGCTATGTGTACAGTTTCTGTCTTGAGATTTCGTCATCTGATTTAGTCACATCATTTCTTTTCTTAGGAAAAAGGTGGTCACAAAAAAAACAAGCTTTGATGAAGTAACTAATTTGCACACCTTCAGAGCTTCTCTTCACAGCACATCAATGTGCACAGGTGATCGTGGATGTGATGAAAAGCCTTTCCGTTTCTGTAGAAACTACAGTCAACTAGGGATTCATTGACATGACGGCCAACATCGGTATCGGCCAATATCGGCCTTGTTGACTGATATCGGTCATCTGCACATTAAATGACATTTACCGATGCCAGTGTCTGTTATTTGGCATCAATGCCACACACAAGGTTAACTATTGTGCTACAACCTGTGCATCCCTACTGTCAATTAATGGTGTTAATGGCCATTTGTCATAAATTTGGTCCTCTAGAGATCTACCTCCGACATAAAAGATTGTACTATTAAGTGGTCAGGGCATTTTGTCATTTATCGGTCAGTGGCTGATATTCATATTTTTAAAAGTTAATTTTGACCCCTGTTGCTATGCATGTAATGTATATACAGACAGACAGACAGAGACAGACAGACAGACACCACCTTGCGCAATACAAAGACACCGAACCATAGGGATTTGTAACAGTTGTTTCATGTATTTAAATTAATATCAATGCTTCTTTGTTGTATAATTAAAAACAAGTCTAAAACAAGGGATACTAAGAGTAGAAATGAGAATAACATTAGTTCAATCGCATTTCATTTAAACATATTCCAAAAGCCCCCACAGTCCCTCCACCGCTCTTTCCTTCACATTCTTTAGAAAAGGGTGAGGAAGAAGCCCCAGAAAAGCATAAAGTAAAACTCTGGGCGCCATTCACATAAGGAGCAAAAAGAACACACATACCACACCCCTCCACACACACACACACACACAAACACACACGCGTGCACACACACAAGCGCTACGCTGCTCTCCCAGAGAGTGATGCATCATTTTACAAACAACAAAAGGACATCATCCAAAATAAAAGAGAAAGGTCTGGTGGATGGTACAGCACCGGTACAGTACAGTATGGTAGATCAAAGTGTTAACATCGGCAAGAGTTTCCAAATGTAAGGATATTATTAAATAATGTGAGCACCCTCACAGAAAACAAAAACATTTGTAAACAAATACTTAAAATGACATATCAAAAACTACACACCATATGCCACCCTACTTGCATAGTAATTCCAAAAAAAAAAAGAAAAGAAAAAAAAGGGTCAGAACTCTGATTTAGTCATTTCACTTTTAGAGAGGGGTTGCACGTCATTTTGTGACTTCAGTTGCAATAATCCAGTTTAAGCATTCAGGAATACCAAACCATTTTAGTAAATGCCACATTAAGTAAACAAAAACATGAAAACATTATTTTCTAATGCTTCTATTGCTTCCACAACAACCTTTGTTCAAAATATAATGGGCTCAGTGAATTTCCCAAAAGAATTTTGGAATTTCATCATGTGATGCCATCTATTTAAGGGTGAGAATTCCAAGCAAAGATCTATATTAGTGTTATTAGTAGGTTTCATTTGGTTTGATTGTAAAGCTAGTCAAGAAGGATCAAATTATCTAATAGTCATTCACCTACTTCAACATATATGTAGTCTGATTGCTACTAGAACCTGTATCTCACACTAATAGTATGTTTATGAGTTATGAGTATACATTTCAAGAAAAGTTATTAAAACCCATAGGCCTAATAAGTCACACACACACACACACACACACGCACACACACGCACACACACGCACACACACAAATAAAGAATTAAGGTCTGATGTCATCAAGACATGACACACCACTCTGTGCATTCACAGTTCTATTCCATTCAACAGGTCTACCTACTAGCCTTGCTATGCAGCTATGCAGTTGAATACTGCTAGGTGTGTACCTGGTATAATATAAAGGTATAACACAAATAAAATTCTAACTCTGCGGTAAGCAACAAAATTAAGACCCCTTTGTTCAAGCAAGGCTCACCTGTTTATACAGAGCTATACTATGGAGTGAATGCAGTGAAACATGAATTAAAAGAAAAAAAAGTTGAAGGATGGGGAAAGTCTTTCTGATTTTTAACCGATATTTTTAACCGTCTTTTGACCCTTTGACCTACCATAAAACGCCTTCCCGCTTCCATGCTTTTTAACGGCATGTTGTAAGGAAGTACGATTCCCAGTACACAAGTCGCAACTGCAAAGGCTGGCTTTCATGGCAAGGCATGCCATTCATACATTCGTGGGAGGAGATAAGCGAGAACCAGTAACTAATGGGGGAGTAAATATATGAAGCAAGGGGTGACTCATTTGGGACGATTGTGCTCAATGGATTGGGGAGCTGACACTAGCGCCTCGGAGGAAAAGCATCAGCCTTCATCTTTCTCACGGTGACAGAGACAAACATACACGTCTGAGGGAATGTGGATATTTTGCGTGACTAAACCGGAAAAGGCCTACAACTGGACACTCAAGCCACCGACTGGCTCACTGGAAAGTCACTGAATGTGTTCGTGGTCACTCACGCCACCTGATCAGTTCTGGAGACACAAACAAACTTGGTGGAGATAAAAACAAACAAACAAACAAACAAACTTGGGTGAAGCAGCAACAGGGGCGGGTGTGAAACGATGACTCAGGCAAGTGTACGTCACAATCTGAGCGTCTGGGCTGGTACTGTACTACTACTACTACTACGACTAGGACAGGCCACGACTCTTATCCCTTATCACCACCAGAACACCAAGATAGGCATCATCCCTTTTTTTAATCATTCTCGCTTTGAGTACCCATGTAACAGTACAAATTCAGCAACCAAAAGAAACAGACACACTGACAGACAGAGACAGACACACACACACACACACACACACACACACACACACAAAAGAAGAAATAAAAGTTGAGAAAGGAGGGGGGGGGGGGGGGGAATCTAAAAACAAAAAGGAAGAAAATAAAACAAGAATGGGACTGACAAACTCGTCGTTATAAAAATGAGGCATCTGTACAGAAGTCTCTCCCTTTGCCTCTCTCTCTCCATCGCTCTCTCTCTCTCCGTCTCGCTCTCCCCCCCCCCCCCCGCTGTCCTCCCTCCTCTTGTGTCTCACACCTTCTGCACCGGCGGCGGCGCGGCCTTTTTGCCGGCCTTCTTGAGGCGCGTGCGGGCGTAGATGCGGAGGAAGAGCGCGAAGAAGACCACGGCCACGCCGAGGCCGCCCAGCGCCGAGACGGCGTGGCCGTACAGGAAGCAGGAGAGCAGGATGGCGATGGCCTGCCGCAGGGTCATGATGATGGTGAAGACGGCGGCGCCGAACTGGCCGATGGTGTAGAAGATGAAGAGCTGGCCGCACGCCGAGCACACCGACAGCAGCACGGCGTGGAAGGCGAACTCCGAGTGGCGCAGCATGAAGCCCACCGAGTCGAAGAAGGCGCCCTGCTCCAGCAGCGAGCCCACGGTGAACAGGCACGAGAAGAGGTTGACGCCGAACATCATCTGCACCGAGGACATCTTGTACTTGAACAGGTTGTCCTGCCAGTTGGACGTGAAGCTGTCGAACATGATGTAGCCGGCCAGGATGAGCACGCCCGAGAAGGTGGTGACGGTGGACGGGTGCTTGGAGCTCGTGCTGGACAGCAGGAACATGCTGACCCCCACGGAGATGAGCGCGGCCGTCAGGTACTCCCAGTACTCGTAGGTCTTGTGCGACACCAGCTTGCCCATGAGCATGACGGGGATGACCTTGGAGGCCTTGGCCAGCACCTGCGTGGGGAAGCTGATGTACTTGAGCGCCTCGTACTGGCACCAGCTGCTAAGGACGTTGGAGAGCGAGGCGAACGAGTACTTGTACATGGGCGCGCCGTGCCGCGGCTGCTTGAACAGCGTGCACCACACGCCGGACACCGTCAGCGCCAGGATGCGGTTCATGAACACCAGGAACTGCGAGTCCTTGAAGCGCTCGCCGCCCTCCGGGCCGGCCTCCCCGCCGCCGCCGTCGTTGGCGCCGTACGAGCGCGTCATCACGCGCTCCTGCAGCACGCCCCATGTCAGGTAGGAGACCTGTGGACGGACACGGACACACACACACACATTTATGGAATATCCCAACACTCGAACAATGTGTACTGTATGTCAATGTGCAGCGATCAAACATAATACATTCTAGCTGTCATCAAGTTTGCTTATGTCCATCTAGCACAGTAGTGAAGAGGTTGACTTAATGTCATGCAAACATTTACTCTCCAGCTTAGTTCAGCGAGCTGACATAACTCACAGAAGTAACAATGACTGTCCCAAAGCACATATCTTCTGAATGGGTAAATAGGATTACCGCTCTTAACCTACACAAATTTATGCAGTTACAAAGCATCCTGTTTCTTGCCTGAGATGACTTAAGCATACTTGGACCATTCATGAATTTGCACAAAGGAAACATCGGGTATTCAGGTGAAGTAGCTCATGCCATGATAACATCTAATAGCATTACAGCTGTCCCTGTCTGACAAGTTTCACAGCAAGCTCCAGCTCTAAGAAAGGCCTTTAGATTCACCTAAGCATCCAAGCTAATTAATGGGAATGCTATTACTATTAGAACAGTTGGTTCCAGGTATAACTACCCAAAAAATTACTATAAATGAATATAAATGATGAGCCAATACATTTGCATGCTGTGGATGCTGACGAAAACACTAAAGACCGGAAAATACAGGGTACTCCCAGGATACTCAAACTTAGACTCAAGACTTTTAAAAACCTTTTTAATACCACTTTGAATGAAATTAAATACCAACTTAGCACCAATTATTATCTTTTTTTCCCCCTACAGGTCAAAGTGAATGGGCTCCAACCTGTGTGAGTAAAGAATATTAAACCAATTACATATAAAGGCTACTCTTCACATTAAATATCTTTTGGGTGTGTGCAATCTACATACTTTTTTTATGGACATGGTTCAGGCTTTAAAACAAAGACTATTTTTGATTCCGAGTGATTACCAGATGAAACTATTTTGAAAGTTTCTTAAAGACTACATCATGCCAATCATTTTTGCTTTTGTCTTAGAATGACACGTGCCAGTAAGAAGCAATTCATTCACATTAGCCTTTCGCATACTGATAAAGTTCTCTGATAACATTGTCTGAATGTGCTCCACCTTTTGCCCATCTAAATTGTTCAGACTTCTTGTGTATTGATGCGTTCTTCATTACAGAAACTCATTGTAGCCTATACAATTGAACACAGTAGCCCATGTCTATTTCACATGTAAAAACGACAACATAAGGTTAGCGGTCCAACACTGATAACGTTCATAACATTAGAAGAAAACACGCTGCTGTATTGCTACGCTAATTTACGCATCAGGGACATCCACAGACATCTCTCCTGGTTGGCTTATATCACTATTCCAGCTGACATTTTAGATGGACATACGCGTGCACACACTTTCACTTTAGAAAGGCGTGAATGACTGAGGTATGAGGAGAGAGGGACCGGTTTCAAAATAGAAGCGACGGTTTGTTTATTTTCTGAAGATATGCATATTTTCCCCCTGGGATCTATAATATCACTGATGTTACTACATACATTAATTCTAGCAAAGGAAAAAAAATAAGACATTGTGAATGAAATTCAACGTTAATTCAACGTTAATTTAAACAGACCTTATTTTGACTATATTGAATGTAACACTTTTGCAATACTTGTAGACCCTGTGGGTACTCCCTGTGGGTGTAACTTGTCCACACCTGTGAGTGAGTTCCTTCGAAGTCATGCCATTCTTCTACTTCTGTTATTTATCAAGATAATTACACGTCGTCAAATCTGAACTCAACCTCAGTCATGTTCCCCAGGATGCCATAAAGCACTGGTAATTCCTCAACCCATTTATGCCTAATTGTGCACTGCACTGTGGCACTATTTCAATCAAACAATTAAAAAAAGAAATATTCACAGTATATAGTTACTTTCCCTATATGATTGCAGTAGACATACAATTTAAAAGAAAAGAAACAAAACAAATGAAATATAGCTCTACTATATACACTACTCAATGTCAGCTTTTGAGTAAGATTTATTGTTTTCATTCTGTCCATTGATAAGGATGGCCTTATGCAGTTACATTTTTGACTACATTATTTACTATAGACCTACTTGACCATAATATATAGTCTGACCCCTAATAGTCACCTGGGCCAATGTACAAAATAGGCAATCATGTGATAGCCATCTGATATTGAGGCTGACTGAAGAGAAGGTCTTGAAGGTTGTTGATATTTTAGTTGAAAATGGAATCAGATTACATAGGTTAGGAACACTGTAGATCCTAACCTATGGCCTACGCCTCTCCTCCAGTGTTAACGATGACGTCGAGCATATGTGCGTTGTAGTCTCTAGCGGTCACGACCAAACATTAGCGATTGGGTAAAATCAGGCCCAATCGTTTCAAACTTCAACAGAGTTCACGCCTCCTGCCTGAAATCGATTCTCAATGGAGTAGGTCCAGACCCTCTGTACGATATTAGTACAAGGGTTTGGTATTACCAGGCTACCTCCAAACTGCTTTCATCCTATTTCTTCATTTGATCTTATTTCTTTCGTTTACTACGGTATCATCTCCACCCATTATGTGCGGTCACTCCTTATACAGTACTCGCGCAGAACTTTTCACAAAATGTTTTCTTTCGCTATGTCCTGTGTCTGTGTATCCATGTTCTCTGGTGTGCAATGTCCTCTGTGTAACATCCTTCAACTGTTTAACTGTACTGTACAGTGTCCTTAGGTGTCTTGAAAAGTGCTTATAAATACAATTTATGACCATCATTATTACAGACCTGCCAACCATGAAGACATTTTTTGAGTAGCACCTCGAGCCGAGACAAAAAACCGGCTCACATCGGCTTTTATGCCTGCAGCCAAAAACAGACACATCCATGCACAAGATACATTTTGGATAGTGACCCGTCTTTAATCTCAGATATGTCTTAATTTGAGCCAATGTGTCTTTTACAGTAGCTTTATAATGCTGAGGATTTGTTTTCGAGCCTAATAATCCTAACCTATGAAAAACACTGAAAAACACTTGGTTTTGACCTGGATATGTTGTCCATTTTCTTTTATGTGGACTCTTTTCAATCAGGTCTGATCTATTATTATTACCTCTTTTCAATCCATTATTATTAGCTATTTCTTTTGAAAAGAAATTCAGCTATCCTTCATGTCATGCAAACATATTTCATTCACCTGAATATAGGCTACAGTAGATAGAGACTTATGGACATCTGCTGTTGTCAGTGCGCAGTCGATCTCTAAACTCACAGTAGCCTACATGATTTGCTCCCCCCCCCCCAAATACATTCAATGTTCAATTATTATCTGCTGACTAATGCAAATTACTGGTTGTGTTTAAATAATTTCAATTGCACTCAGTTTCTTTCAGATGGCAGTGTTTTCTGTGCTCAATCTCCCTCTGGAGGCCTATTATTTGTTCTCGTGCTAATAAACGCTAATAAACAAGAACATAAGCTCTATGATGTACGCTACGAAGAAGAAACAAATTGAACACTAGCAACTAGACACTCAAAATATTTAGCCCAAGTCCACTTTCAGACTCGTTGTTAATGATTGCATTTGGCCTTGGAAAGGTCTGTGCGTCCTCAGCACCCTTTAGTTTTGAAAACTTGAACCATAAGTGACACATAGAAAATATAATGCTAACTGAAATAACTAGTGAATAACTTTCCAAGACAACATCAAACTATTAGGCCCAGGTGAATTCACAATCACTGTGCATTGGATATTTGTGGATATTTTTTAGTTTTGCAAAAACGGCATCTGGGGGAACGCAAATTTACGAGTGAACACTTGTCAAACTCACCTCATCAAGTCTTTAATTTAACCCAGCACTGTCTCGCTGAAGAAAAAATAGTGAGGTCACTATGCTTTGCATGTCATTCTCACTTGTCACTTTCTTTCTGTATCTAACCCTTGCATGAAATTAGCAGGACATTCTAATTCACATGCTACAGGGTACTTTCTGGAGAAGTTGGATGCCTGCTCGTTTTTGCGTAGTTCTAAGTAAACAAAAAACGGCATATCGGCATACTTTGATGTAAAAATGCATGACTGCTGCAGAAAATGTGTACAGATTGGCAGGTTTGTTATTATGAGTCTATTCATATCATGAACGACATGACCACTTCAATCTGCTTCCGAGATACAGCATAGCCTCAACATTGCTTGCCAGAGGGCGATACTTCTGACAGCTGGTTCTTCCAGATAAATCGTAAATAACCCTGACAAGCCGGAGCCAAAATATCATTCCCACTCCTCCCAACCACCTGTACTGTATTAATGATTAATGCTTCTTTCTCATGTGATAACTCAGGTCCCAATTGACTTGCCACAACCTAATAAAAATCACATTGACCCTGCTCTGACCCTGGTTCAAAGAATGGAAAGTGTTATAAAATATTGTCTTGGTGTTCTTGTTATCAGGTTTGAACAATTCAACCATTGTTTAAATACACTGGCGTAATCTCACCTGAAGTCCTGCAGCACAGAATATCAACTTAAATGCCTGGCTTGTTGAGGAAGACAACTCTGTGTCACTCCTGGACGGTGTCGGCGCATCATCCAACAGGCCAGCTTTTGCCTCGTTCCCAAATACACAGGCCTTTATTACTGGAAAACAAAGGCCTCGACCTGGGTGGGCGGGGGGGGGGGGGGGGGGCATATTTAATATGAAGCATTTATCAAGATTATCAGAAAGATGCAAAAATTGCAAAAATCATTAACCCCTCACCTGTCTCTAAGTAGTTGATCCTCTTGAAGTAGCTGATGAGAAAATAGCCGGGGATTATGATGGTGGAATAGCCAAGGACATTGAGGAGGAACTTGAAGACCCACATATCTTGCCAGCCATCCAGTAAGGACCCATCTGACTCAGCAAGAGCCAGGGGCAAAGTGCCAAGCATGAGAAACAGCCTAGGGAACACAGGTGAAAGGAGGAGTGTCAGTCAGGGCCTAAATGATCTTCACTAGTCGAGAACACTGTAAGGCAAAGTAGTGAGTAGTAGCCAGGGACTTCAGGCTAAAGGCTATAAGACTAAAACAAAATAGGGGAGGGGGGGATTCTAGAAAGGTAGTTTCAGAAGCTTTGACATGATTCCTTTCATATACAGCGCTCTGTGTATGTGTGTGAGTGTGAGAGGGATTCTTCGAATAGGCCTCCTCCCTGAGCCCAGAGCTCTAACAGAGCCTCTTTGTGTCAAAACCCTACGGCATCCAGGCCAATGGCAAGACCAGCAATGGCCCACTGTGGAACAACCTGGTCTTTTGAGCAAGCAGTTCATGAAAGAAGGAATTGAATGCCCTCCTCTGCTAAGACATTTGGAAACATAAGCTCACCTGATGACTGAACGGGTGACGGGCTTTCCCACCTGTTTCTTAAATGCTAAATGAAAGGAATGTCAACAGATATTCTATGTCGCCTAAGCAAGTTTTCAGTATTGTCTGGCGTCATGTGCGTATGAATAGGCAGGGTGGGCCCGTCTGTATTCAGAGGGATTGCGATTACATAGGCCTACTCCAGGATATAGTTGCTGCTGTTGAGCAGAGAATGCTTGACAGCTAAGTTCCTGTTCAGATATTCTGCCAGCGTGGCCTAATGCATCTATGATAGGTCAGTGACTGACCACAGAGACGCATGCTCTAACCACTGACCACAGAAACGTAGAATCCGAGCTTGTTCGTGTTGAGTAGTGAATAACCAACGTGAGCCTGTGCACATACGGTTGTTGAATCCGACGTCACGGGCAGTAGTGAATTTACAGCATTTTTTTATCCACGTTAATAGCGCGGCCAGACGGGTTTGGCAACTTGGAAAACTCGTTTCTTGTAAGGGTAAAACAAAATCGCTCAACTTTACCAGAGTTACTGGAGCTGCGCAGTCAGATAACACAGTAAAGGGTATCACGGCTTGGGCGAAAATAGCATTTTTATAAGGTTGAGCCAGAAAGGATAG
Organism: Sardina pilchardus; assembly: GCF_963854185.1. Lineage (NCBI taxonomy): Eukaryota > Metazoa > Chordata > Actinopteri > Clupeiformes > Clupeidae > Sardina > Sardina pilchardus. The sequence continues at coordinate 15,704,979 of NC_085005.1, read as the reverse complement.
CCTACTTGGGCACAATAAAACAATGTTCTTGTTTATTACTGAGTAAATAATAGATTAGCTAACAAACTAACCTTTATGATAACATCCCGAGGTAGCCTACATATGCTGATGGTTGTTTTACGATATCTATTAGTTAATTTGGGGGCATGCATAGTAGCGTTATGTGAGGATGATGAAGGCATCATCACCTTTTTCAAAAGTAACGTTTACGTTAGTTAATCATAGTAGCAAGCCATGATAGCAAGTCTACTGCTACTTTGCAACATCGGCGTACTTGTCAATACTAAACAAAGACGTTTTACACGATGTAACGTTTTACATGAACTAAGTTAATGCTGCCTAGCAGATGACTTTGTGGGTAGTTGGACAATATTTTATCCTGGCTAACTAACGTTAGACCAAAGGAGGTGATAACAGCGAGTGCATGCTAAGTTGTTTTCCTGCACAACGTAAACTAAACGCACCATGAAACCCCATAAGCTAAGAAGAAAATGGGCAAACAGGTAAAGAATGTCAATGTTTTGGGAGCTTCTATTAGACCCACGTCTCTGAAAATGTAACGCTAAGATAGCTAGCATAATGCTCAATGACTGTTAGCTGGCTAACGTTACCAAGACACCAAGCAGTTGAAACTGTTGATGACTGTCCTAGCCACCACGGAGATGACCAAACATGTTAAAGCAGGCAAGACAGTTACTTCTCCAGAGATATATTCGACACTCAAAGGACCGATACATATGCCAAGTGTTCTCCACTTACCTCCATGAAAAAGAAGGCATTTTCTCTCAACTCTTCTCGAGCTCTGAACACTGGCGTTTCAGAGACGCCGCACACTGCACCGCCTTCGTTGGGACCAAGCATGAACTGCAGAGTGCAGACAATCGATTTGAAATAAGATAAGCAATAATAGAGTGACGTTGGTAGACAAAAATATTATTTTGATCTTGTCTCCACACACTGCTCTCACCTGGACAGTTAGCGAAACGTAAATGGTTTCCTTCAGTATTCAAGTCAGAACAGATCTCCTCCCTTGTCACTGCCAACGGAGTCCTGAAACCTGAAACCACCATGACAGACTACGGAGATGCCCTATTCGGGACCAACACTGACACCACTTGGAAGGGAGGACTACCAACTACCCATTCTACACTATCTTTTTACAGTCTAAAGACCGATGAAGTGGACTCTCATCACCTGGCAGGCAACCTGAGCTGCCCATTGTGTGAGCCACTTAACATTTGTTAGTGGCAACTATGGCCTACTCTGTAGCTAATATCTGCGATAACAATAATAGGCTAATTCAAATGGTTTGGCCTGTCTGGTCTGGCTGGCACCTTCAAAATGATAAATGGCTTACCTTGCACAGAAAATGCACAGTAGGTATTTGGAGAGACTCTATAAACATCAGTTAAATTCTCTGTCTAGATTTGCTTAATTTTTGGTCCTTGCCCAACCCTCCACCAAGTTTCAAAACATTCTGCCTGGTAGTTTGCATCTAGCCTATTCTTGCTGAGCTGACAAAGAAAAACAATTAATAGGAGAATGAATAGGCATAGCCAAGGCCTACTTGTAGAACCATTGTGTTCATAGACAAGAGCAAGACTGCAAGAAGGAAGATAGATAGTATCTTTTACAGATACAGTACACAACTTACAGGAAATAGGGCTGCTGCTCAGCAAGGAAGTTATGTGTTGAAAGTGAATTAGCAATTGTCATTGGCTGAAATTACACCTAGAACAGGGTGCAACGTTAAGGCAAGTAGAAAATATAAGATGAGAAGGCGACTTAATCAACAAATAATCTCCATTTAAAAAAAAAAAAAAATCAATGTGCGCTCCATTTTTTACAGAGATAACATTTAGTTAGGCGTACACACTGGTGCATCTCAAAAATTAGAATAGCATGGAAATGTTTTTCTCCTGTAATTTAGCCTATGTAAAAAAAAAGTGAATTTACTTTAATAAAATATAGATTCATTACACCATAAGTGTAAAAATGAAAGTTTTAATCTTGATTATTCTAATCTTGATGGTTACAGTTTTCAGCTCATGGAAATAAAAAATTAATTATAATGTACATTATAGATTTAGAGGATGCAATTCCAAAACAACACCCACTAATATCATCTCACCCATATGGGAAAGAAAATGATTTACAAAGAAAACACATACTAGATCATTTTAATTTTTTTTATTAAAAAACATAGACTAATGTTGTACATTTGCAGAAAATAACTGAGCCAAACTGGTTTAAGATTTAACCACCAACAATATTCAAGACAAAAAAAAATTAACAACTTATTTGTACAAGTATCATGGACTTAACAGGCCACCCACTTGTCCATACCTAGCGCCAGATCATTTAAATAAGAAGATTGTAGAGAGCATTTCATACATCAGTGTCTTACACATGTTTTACTGACAGAGGTCATAGGTCTATGTGAAAAATAGGCTATAGCCTATGGATTCAACTGACCAGGGCATATTCCAATATTTATTTTTCCCAGGGACTAATCTGAGAGGATGGAGATGAAGAAAGAGCAATTCAAACTGTTTGGAAATAGGCAATAATGCCATCAGAATTAGGTAAACGTGATTTAGCATGATCTTGCTAGATACAAGTGGTTGAAAGCATGGCTCATTTCTTATAAAATTACTATAAAATCATACACAGCAAGACTTTATCATATCCATACTAAGATGCAGAAAGGCCTATGATGCATCATCTATTTCAAGAAAAGAGAGAAATAGCCTTATTAGATCAGCTAATAACTATTCCTCACCTTGAGTTTGACTATTATAAACTTAACAGACATGTCTTTAAATATTGGTACCTTTAATGATGTAAAACTTCTTCAAGCTACGATGATGAAAATTTGAAGCAATAGTTACTTTTGAGAGAGATATTGTTGTTTTCTATACATACATAAATAGTTACAGACACTATGAGGTTCCCAGTGAATGAAAGGCATTATGGCTTGTTCTGTGAGCATGCCTTGTCTTGCTCTTTGATTTAGAAATTCACCCCCACCACAGACCTTCCAGAAATCTGAATGTCATCAAACGGGAAAAGGGCAAGTATCTGTGGGACAAGAAAGAAGAAGTTACATTTCACACACATAATAGTTAAGAACAGTCTACAATTCAGATGACCCTGACTAAAAAAGTTAGATAAAGACATAGGAGTATATAGAGCTATTTCACACTGTCTTGCCCTCAGCCTTGAGCTTGTGCCTACTGTGTGATTACATTGCTTTAAAGGAAAACATACAGTGTAATCTTACAAAAATATTTTATAGTGATCGATATAAACTGCCAGTAGTACGTCAAAGAGATTGTGACTTACGTCATCGTTGCCATCGGCAAGGTCGAGTGCCGTCTCGTCCTCCATGTTCCTGATCATCTGGTCGGCTCCCGACTGGCAAAGGAGGTTGGCGATGGTGGCGTCCTGCCTGCCCACTGCCAAATGTAGCGGCGTGCAGCCGTTGAACATGGCGGCGTCGACGTTCGCCCCCTTGTTCAGCAGCATCGTCACAGCTAACACGTCATGGAGCTCCACGGCCATGTGCAGCGGAGTCTTGCCACTTGTCCCTTCCTGGTGTACAGGCATAAAAGAATGTTTGTCATAAAACAGACACTTGCTGATGAACACAGATTATAATAGTGAACTATTAGCAGGCTCAGAGGAAGTGGAAGATGACGGTCACTACAATTCCCAACAAAGTACTATGACTTTAACACTTGCAAAACATTACTCTCTAAAATATAAATAATGCCACTGCTTTCAGACCCAACTGACAAAACAAACAAAAGAAAAGATGAACAGAAGCTGTGTCTACTAAGAGAGAGATCATGAGGCCCACAGGACTTGTGATAAAAATAGGAAATCAAGTGTGAGAAAGGGGTGTGAAATGACACACAATATGAAGAAATCCAAGCTTTCTGGCCACCACACAGTAACAAGTTAACACTTCGCCCCCATAAGAGTCAGAAAATCACAGCTGTAGCACCAGATCTTTCCTTAAGACTCATTCATTAATACACTTAAGTTTCAGACAATGTGAACTTTAGTAAGTGGTTTCAAAATAAGGGGAAAAAAGCTTGGCAATAAGCTCAGCATTGTCCCTGTGCCCTGTGACCCCTTCATAACGTTGTGGATCTGAAATGGCCGTTGTTGCTGAGCTCTTCCTGTGGTCATATGAGAGGCCTGGCAGAAGCAGGGGGACTCCAGAAAAAGTCCCTGCACGTCAGCCCTCTGGGCCTGGACCTTTTAATGTCCCAACTCCAGTTACAGCCTCATGAATCTCTTACAAGATCCAGTCAACTAGCTCAAAAACACCCCAGCTCAGTCCCCTGCAGACAGAGGTGGTGGTGCTCTCTGTTCTAACCCCCACAGCCCCTCTGCTGTTCTCTTAATGCAACATTCTTTTCTGGAGAGAATTCTGGAATTTTGACTTGGTAAAGTCATAGCTTGAGGAGTAACCTCGGGAGCTCTAATGCAATCAATTTCATGTTTCAAGATGAGTAAACTGAAATATCAAAAAGAACCACCACATAGTGTAATGTTCTTGCATTTTGCCAAACCTTCTTAGTAACAAGGAAGACACTATAACTTTCAGTCCAACAGAGCTGAGCTCCAGTTAGAAGTATGAATCTCTGCCCTAACCACATCACACAGCACACAATTCCAAGCTCACCTGCACATTCAGGTTGGCACCCTTCTTTATCAGGAGCTTCATGAGCCGATGGCGCTTGTGCAACGTAGCCAGGTGGAGGCAGGTGACACCTGAAAGCAGGTATGCATAGGTAACTAAGAAAATCAATATTCAAAACCATCTGAATAGAGACTCATCAATAGTGAATGGATTTCCATTTGGAGAGTGAAACTTTGCCACTTGCCAGTAGACACAAAATACTGGCATGGATTTTTCCATCAAATTGGTCTGACAGTCTTAATAGTGACAGTAATGAAAACCTTGCTTGATAGAGCTGTAACAAGTTTAATGGCATAACATGTTGTATGCAGCCAAAGGCATCTCTATAATGGCATATTTGTTTCAATGATTGCACTTTTCCACAGATGTATAACATTTCACAGATTGTTGTTGATAAAAATCACAAAAATGCAGGTACATCATCTACACTACACTACGCCTATATAGCCATATACTGTGTAGCATCATCAAAATGCTCTATCACTGTATCACCAAAATAGTCTGTTGAGGATACATACAGTACATGTATACAGTAAATAAGCACTTCATAGGTCAACAAGTCTTCATATCTCCAGTGCCATTCCCATAATATACACAAAGTATGTGTGTTGCATGTTAAGCAGGCCTTATAGTAGTAGGTCTTGCTTCATATTCAAATACTTTGAGGACTGGAGGACTAAAATGAGAACTGCTGTAACTATTCAAAGTTGATTTTTAAATATGTAAACACAACTCCTTTTGTGCAGACAATGAATTTTCTTTCTCTAAGAGTGGATCAACATTACTAGCACTATGTCATTCCAAGATACTGTACACTCTTCAAACTAGAACATGCGCAAACTTTGTACCAAATGGGATACATCTCCATTAGCATAGCTCATGACAGACAGCTGGAGATAGCTAATAAAATAGACTTATTATCCATATAAGCTTATATATCCATATCAGTTAAGATATGCTTCTAGTAGGTCTTCATAAACCTTTCCCTTTGTGGTCCTATTTTAGCAAAGAGGCCAATTAATACATTCCATCATTCACTGGTTTAAAAGCAGCAATCAGGATTTCACCCTACATTCTAGCCCTCTAAGTAAACAATAACAATGAATTGTGCTCTACTAATGTATGACTGCACAAGATTCTATTGTTTTATATACATTGTTTAATTTTAAATTGTATCCATCAAACATGTCAACAACTCCTGTCTAAAAACTATTTTGGTATTTTGTTTCCGTTTCATCAGTAAATGTGCACAACTGCTGGTGATGAGCAGTCTTCAGCTGTAGGCCTATTTCAAATTTCACATGAGTGAGTTGTGATTCATGATGGTGTGTGTTAACTCAGGGGAAACTATGTTGTTTGGACAAACAAAATTAATAGAGAAAGAGAATTGTTTTTTGATTTTGATGGATTGGGCTGCCATTTTGAATGAACGTTTGTTCAGCTGGTAAAGGAACCGTAGGTGAGAGCCCACTTTATTCTAGCCACCACTACTGGGCAAGAACCCTTTCCCATATATTTCCCATAATGCATCTCCACACAGTGACCACACAGCCCAGATGACACCCACCTCTCCAGTTCTGTGCCTCTAGTACCGGTGTAAGCTGGCTGGGTGGAATGTCCCGGGTCATCTCACTGCCGCATTCCCCCCGACCCTGCTCACAGGCTACGTGGAGTGGAGTGTTCCCATCGTGGTCCTGCAGCACCAGACCGGCTCCCTTGTCCAACAGCCGCCGCACCACCGCCGGGAGGTCCAGGTAGGTAGCCAGGTGTAATGCCGTCTGTCAAACGGAATCAAACGGAAAGCAAAGAAGTTGGAAAGTAGGAAAGCACACTGTGTAGCACTTTGAGATTTGTGATATTGTTAAGTGTTTCAAGAAGATAGAATTCATCCAATCAAAATGAATGTTGACGGGTAGACTAACACAACTTAAGTAAAAATAAATGTAATACATTTATTTATTTTATAACATGCTTCTCATGTAGTGAAATATACAAAAATGGCAATAAAGACACTGCAACACATCTACAAAAGCAAGGAATATTAAGAAGCAACAGCAGACAAAAGATGACAGACTGTGAGGGAGGAATCCTTCAGACAGTGGGAGTCTCGCCAATTAGCAATATCTCAACACAGCCCACTGGCCCAAAGACAGGGTGGCTGCAATACTGTAATACTGGTTGGAAGGGAAGGGAAGGGAAGGGATCACAAATTGCATTTATGGTGTTGATTTGGAGACTGATCTCCAGCAAAAGACAGTGGTGGTGAGTGGCATGAAGAGAGGGAAGTTTGACAGGAGATTTGTAGTAGGATAGACTAACAATAGGCGCATTCGACTTCATGTAGCCGTCTTAAGATGACTGCAGACGAGACTATTTCTGACATTTTGATACGTTTTCAACCATGTAGTCTTAAGACGACTACATGAAGTCGAATGCGCCTAATATCACATGGCATCAGAGACAGGGAGTGCCCATGTCTGAGTGCAAACTGGCAAAAAGGGCACACAGACAGAAGTGGGAGACTTGTGATGAGATTCGCAAGAGGAAGCTGCACCACCCGTGCGTGGGGACAAACCAGCGTGTGGGAGGCACATGAATCAGTGATTGCACAGAAGGTGTTTATGATGAGCTGGTCTTCATTGAGAAACAAGAGAATTTTAACCCCCAGGCTGTGGCTGTGGGGTGATGTTTTGGCGCTTACTCAATACCGGAACACATTGACCACCAAGAGGAAAGCGGTGAGCAACATGGCTAATGTGATGGGCTTATTGTGTTGCGTGGCTTATGGTAACTTCTTTGACTCAAGAGAAAAACTGCGTTCCATGAGTCATAGTCTAAAACGCTGACTGTCACTTCTACCAGCTTCTGCCTGTGGACCAAACATGGATTTTTTTTTTTTTCGAGTGGTGGATGGTCTTTGTATAAGAGCTATATATCCATGTTGCTTAATGAGAAAAGTAAAGAGTAGCAAAGGCTAGGTAACAATTTCAGGGAAGTACCGACCAAGGTGTTATCTTTCCCTTTGTTTTTAATTACTATCTTTCATTTTCGTTTCATGTCATATCACTGTGGGATCTTTATAGATACCAAAAGTATCAAAGTACAAGATAAGATAATGAATTTAAGTCTAATGCTGCTACCAGTTCTAAGAAGGATTATAAAACAAGACATAGCTTTCCAGTAACATTACAGTAGTAATATGTGAAAGTATATGAAGAATGTGCTTCTAAAATTTCCCTCTGCATGATTTAAGTATCCATCTAACATGTACGTGTTCTCACACCTTGCCCAACAAGAACATAACCTAACCTACTTTCTCAATGGTGACATATTTTTAGTCAATGAAAGGGGAGTTCCACCACACGCACTTCCTTATGAAAGCACCTGAGACTATACACAGATAGAAAGCCATGAGCTGGATTTAGATAATGAGGCTAGGGGACACAAATTCACATAGGGAAAACAAAACAAACAAACAACGACAAATCCACAGTACACACAACAGTCATGAAGCATGTTGCCGTGGTTACCTGATACAAGTTGTTCTGAAGGTCCAGAACCTCTTTGGGAAACAGCTCAATCAACCGATCTGCAAACTCTACAGCCTCATGGATTATGGCTAGGTGCAGGATGCTGGAGAAAGGCAAAGAGAGGTTTCCAGTAAATGTTAAGATCCATGCACCAATTGAGCATGAATGAATGTAGGTGTACCATTGTTCATCCAACTCAAAAAGAGAACAGTGTCAAAGGAAAATAAAAAGAGAGCAAGGGGAAAATGTGGCAAGAAATACTGAGAAACGTCTTAGCAAAAGATCAGCATCAACAGGCACTCAGGTAGTGGAAGGCTGTCAAAACATAGCGGTTGAAGTTGCGCAACACTGGAACTTTAGTACTTTGGCCACAACCTTCAAATCAACATGCAAAGTCTTTCCAAGGCTTTGAAGTTATAGAAGTTCTCAGTAATGCAGTGATGATGATCATCACATTTCACTTAACATGTAAGTGAGAATATGCACAAATACTTGTATTCTTAATTCAAATAAGCTTCCCCTGAAAAAATGGACAAGTTACATGGAACACGAGTAAAAAAAAAACAGGAAATGTTCCACCAAATGGTGCCGTATGTTTTTACATTTCCAGCAAAAGGTAACCAGCAACCACACATAAAGGTTCCTAAGGATATTATGCGAACTGGCTGACACTGGAACCAAAACACCTGTTCAAATGATAATATCTGAGAAACAATGTTAACACGTGCATGGCAGCACGTTCATTCTGTAACATCGAGAAAAGTATTTATTTTTGGAAACCTAAAAACATGATTCTCCTGCTGAAATGGATAACCAAAACCGTTCCAAGACTGGTGGGCTAATAGTTCTAGTCAGAACAAATTTTGTCCCTAAAAGATTGTAAAAATTCCACTTTAAATTCTGTTCAGTCTTAAAGAACCACTGTTGCCAGTAAAGGGTTCAAGCTTTCACCTTCAAATGGGTTGTGCCATTTCCTGCTAAAAGAGCACTTTAGGCCAACAACCCTTTACTTATTAAAGTGCAACTCGTGCTCAAACAACATCACAATTCCCTCTCTTACGTATTAGGAATTAGGACAGACAGGGTAAGTGATACTTTTTACTCTGTTGCAGTAAGTTGAAGAACCTCTGCATGTAAGCACCTGTGTCCACTTCAGTTTTGGCCCTCAGTCAGTTGAGCTAAGTGTATGCAGTTAATTAGGTTTAACTATTAGAAAGGTCTAGTTAAACAGTAATTTGTTGTTGGTCTGTAATTATGTAGGGTTCTGTACTCAAATGATTTTATACTCCCCAAACACAAATTATAATGATTGATGGTATAGAAATCCCCAACTTGGTCACTTTGCTTGGCTGGAGGCCCAGACAAGACACGTTTCCTTGTTATTTGCAAACTGTAATATATTATTTAAGTCATATTTTCTTGTAAGCAAGGCAATGTTTCCTTGAGACTAAAGACATCGAACTGTCAGAGACAAATTGGTTGTGAAAGAGAAACAAGCCATTGTCAAAAAATGAATTAACTAGTCTATAACAGAAAGTGAAAAAAAAAACCCTGTCTGGTGGGAAATGTGTAAAAGAGATGACCTATGGCTATGGCTATTAGACAAAGTGTTTGAGAGGCACAAACATCTCAAATCATAAAGCCTCATCAGTGAAGCATGCATGCACATGTAAGGCAAAAGCAAGTCATCTCACACATGGGGTGTGCACTCAGCTTTTTAACATGCTCTCCTATGTCTGCAGGTGTGTGCATGTGCATGTCTCTGTGTGTGTGTGTGTGTGTGTGTGTGTGTGTGTGTGTGAGTGTGAGATTTATCTGGAGGCCAGAGAAGGGTATCAGAACGTGTCCAGCCCAGCAAGGGAAATTCCATCATTCTACACTTCTGCTTTCTGTGACAGCAGTAGACAGAGGCAGACAGCTTTAAGTTCCTACTCGAAAGAGCAAAGAATCATATAGCCTATTAAATCATTTATCTAATAGGCCATATGATATATAAAATGTATATTTGGTGCCGTCCTAATAACTGTCTCCTTAATCTAGAAACACAAAATCTAGACAATTGGATTTGTTTTTTTACTGTTATGAGAGCCCTATAAGAGCTATCAAATTGCACTAAGCTTATAGAATGAAGAAATGTATATAAAATTTCGAAACCAACTAGTTGAGGTGGGAGGTGGTTAAGAGATGGGCTTATCCATGCGAGTAGCTGTATGGAGTGTACATAGGGGATACATTAACTTTTGCTAGTTGAATTTAAATTATGTCCCTCTCTTCACCAACTTGCTTTTGTTCTGTAGTTTTGCTAACTGAAATTAAAACTAACATACTAAACCGTATTTAGATGTACCCCCTGGTCTAAATATAGAATATCAAATAAGCCTACACCACAATACATCCATATTTTCAGGACAAGGCCTACAGTATACTAATTCTGCTTGCATATGATGCAACACTGTAATGGAAGGAATAGGCTACAAGATAGTTGTCAAAAACTATAACATTATTTAGGCATCCTCCTGAAAATGTTATTTTGCAAAATGCAAAATCATCCGTGAGTTTTGCAATTAACAAAAAAATACATACGTGTCTCCATCATCTGTAATGGTAGTTAGAAGATTCAGATTGACTTCCTGTTCATTGTGATCAGAGGTCTCCGCGCTCTCGGTGTCCTGAGAGCCTGGTATTGAGCAAGTCTTTAAAATGTCAGTAATGTTGTCGACTGTGATCGAGGATGAAATGTAAGCAGAGTCATGGCGTTCCTCGGTCACGCTGTCGAGTTTGTCTTTAACCTCTCCATCCTCAGGAGGACTCAGTTCTTGTACAGACTTGGAATAATGTTCGTCTTTAGAGAGCGACTTGAAAGAGTCGATACCCGAGTCAATTCGGTTATCCTCCAAGAGATCCACTTTCGCCTTCTCCTCGTCGCCGCTCGCCATAATGCAGTCAGAGGTTGACCTGCTCCCGACAGTGTGCCCGGCGCCTTGGAGTGGGTCCGCTCCAAAGAGATGAAGTCAATCTCACCTGAAAAATAGCCGTTCCGTCGTGAAACCAAAGGGTCGAGAAATTGTTGAGTTTCATGCCACCACCGATAGCTTCGCTTTGACCTCGGGCCAAAAAAATAGAAACTCTTCTCTCATATTCAAACTCGCCGAAAACTTCTGTTGTTGTAGGCGACGCATACGGCTACTAAAAGTTGCCGCATTAGGTGAATCTTTGCATCAATCAATTATTGAGCCCTGAACTTACTTACTTTCTGTCCGCCTAGCTTAGAGCATGTGAGCTACTCACAGGAGAGGGAAACGCCATGTGAACGATTTGGTTGAAACGCAAGTCTATAGGCCTGAGCTGTTTTTGTTGGGGGGGATTCCCCAAAGGGAGTGGCATGTTATTATAAGCCTATTCCAGTTCCTTTGCACTTTGGAGTGTCCCTGGCCTCACCAGATCACTTGACCTCGGGTAGTTCACAGCAACTTTTAGCTTGAATTCTAACAGGATATTCCAAAATTAGGCAATACAATTAAAAACTCATTTGAAATGTGGAGACAATAGAGAGGGTTTAGGCCTACTATCTTGAACAACATAACACGATTTGATTGCATAGGCCTACAAATAGCCTATGTAGGCTGGCTAACTAAGATACCCGTAGTTCGGACTAAAAATATGTTTTAATTAACATAAAAATAGTTTCGATTTAAAATGCTGTCTTACTGCCCGTTCACCACAAGAGGGCAATATACACGTAAAAGAGCCGTATAGAAAAAGATCAGAGCCATAGATAGACCGACTGCAGCTCTGAAAAAAGATGACTCAGACTATGATTGTACAATGCGCTTGGCATTATATGTCTGTGACTGTGCCACATAATATGTGATTAGGCTATGTCTGATAATTGTATGTTATGAATGACTACAACACCCATGGCAATTGCAAAGTAGCCTAGTGGACAAAATACAATGTGATGGCACAAAACGCATAGGCCTATAATTTCAAATGAAACGTAATTTCCATCCTCAAATTGACATTTAATTTTAGAAAACACATCAACATCATTTTAGAAAACACATTCAACACATTATATTAACACTAATCTGCATGCTAACTTATGATAGGACTCTTCTCAGAGTCTTAGAGCAGAAAAGTAGACCTTGCCCTGATCGTGAAACTAGCAAAATATAGCCTACTGCCCACTGAATAACCTCACATCATGCTCATATCACATATATCACACCCTCCTTTAGACATAAGCAAAAAAAAAAAACAAAACAGCTTCACTCAGAGGGATAGGCCTCATCATGCTGCTTTCACCAGTGCAAAGTGAAGTGAAACATACAGTATGATGATGCAATTTAACCTACTTAACCAGTCTTGCTTTAATCATGTTAACAGAAATAATAAACACTATATTGCAATGTAAACAAATATTTGTCTCAGATGTCCACTCCAACACACCTACAGACTGGTAGTATCTAAAAATGTTATAATTTGCATATAAGTTTGGTTAAATGAAGGAGGATTTGTTGAGTGATATTGCAAATCTGAGGGAGGACATGAGGTCAGGTGGCCACTACGGTCACAACTGTGGACCAAAGATGGGGTGGATTCCAAGTACATTATTTAGTCATAAACCTGTCTGGGGCGGAGTGGGACACTGATAATACTATTGAGAAGCTCCAGTGGCAGTGGTGTTGATGGGAGAAGCCTATGACCCAACTTGGCCTGATTTCTATTTTAAGGGGGGAAATCCAGGGCCACGTAAAACATCTAAAAACTTCAGCAGTCTGTACCCATCTCATACATACGCATCTCATAACCGGGATGTCAGGTCATCACAGTTGTTGCCACGTTATTTCCAGGGCTGTAAGGGAGGGGAGTGAGAGTGAGGGACTGCAATTACACTTAGGCTGTTGGAGGGTGCAGCAAAGTATAAACAACGATACCATGCCCTTTTTAAGACGTCAAAACATTTACGACTCTCCTGATTACTTCTCAGCTAGTGATCCCGGTTAATGAAAGAAGCTGCATGCTCCTAAAAAAACAAAGCATTTGGGCTCTTGGAGGTTTTGGAGGTTTTGGAGGTTTTGGAGGTTTACCACTTATCCAGGCTCGTCACTAAACTCTGTACTTGGAATCAGCCCCTGGTACCATGGTACAGATTCTAATCCCATACACATTGTCATACTCAGCCCAAAACGGGAACGGGAGGTGGAGAACTATAAGGTTTCAGGTATAAGGTTACTATCAATCTGCTGAACACAACAAAAAATCTACAGGATTTGGATCCTGGACGGTTTCTTTTAAGATTGGCTTAATGAAAATACACACAGTGTTCTGTGGTTCCTCCTCAATCAGAGGCAGAACAAGTGCACACCAGGCCTTGGGGCAAAAATGGACCATGGTCTCTCCCTTTTCCAAATTTCACACATTTATGAATGGACCCATACGTACAGTATGACAAACTCAGCCTGTGACTAAGGGAACTGATCTGGCTGGCCTCCCCTGGTATTCTACCACTGTACAGTTAGGGGCTTTCCTGTCTGCTCACCTCACTGTCAGTTAGTGTGAGAGAATGATCTGGTGAATTAGTGGTTGCAGCTGCATCCTCTAGGTGTATGCTTAACATTAGTAGTAGTGGTGGCCTGTGTAGTCCATGACTTTTCCCTCATATCGGGGCTTAAACGTGGTCAGTGATGATGTGTTATAATGCTCAGTGCACATTTAATGTGATGCATCTGGTGCAGAAGCAGAGCTTAATGTTGTTTCACATAGGTCATCATGGAGTTATGCATTGCATGGTGTATAGATGTCTTCTCTGAACTGGTCATTACTTTTGGCTTCGTTTACTCTGTCTCTTGTCTCTGTACTCTGTCACCTCAAATGAATCAAATGGAATGAATCGGGATCAAAACAGATCAGGAAAACAGGCAGAGCACGTGGGTGTGGCAGGCAGCATTGTCACATCATGATGACTCAGTGATTAAGTGCACTGTAGAAGAATAGGCATCAATACTTTGGCTTTTATCGACAAAGTTCTGAATGACTGGTACATGACATGACTGGTAAGAAAAACACTTTTCAAACTTTAAATTGTGTGAAGGTTGGCTAATATTGTCGCAACGTGCGCGTTTCACCCGTTTGAAATCATTATGTGTTGCACGCTTATACTGCTGCTAGTAACATCTTGTTTGAAAATGTATAGACTCACATATACAGTAAATGTGCTTATATGTATTTCACGCAACTGGGGCCTGACCTATGCAAGTCAGCATCACATCTCCTCCAGCTACAAAGAGGTGCGTAACCCAGGGCGCATGGACAAGGTCACGTTCATCTCCCGCAGGAGATAAACGTAAACGGGCAGCTCAACTCCTTCTCCCAACTCCTTCTCGCTGTTACCTGAGGAGGATGTGGCTTCAATGCGTGCCCACGACGCCGTCGTTCACCTAATGCTAATTCGTTTATTCTCCGCTCGCCATCTCGTTATTTACATGCCTGTCCATTGTTCTTCGTAGGACTACACGGTTCTGTCAGGGAATATTTTTTTTTTATCTGTCGCCCATTTTTTTTCGGTCTGAAGAAAAGCCGTTGTTGATGCACCTGCTTGGATTTTTCTTCATTCACGAGCTTGGAGGCGATGATGTATATGAAGAGGCTCATGATGCTGGCTACGTGAATGGACTACGGTCAGGTTTGTGCTTTTCTGTCTGTCGGAGATGTTTTTCGCGTGGAGAAATTTTAGAGGCTGTGCGCTGAGCGATTCGAGGGTTTTGGAGTCAACAGTCACCCATCCTGGATGATGCATGGCGAGTTTATCTTACGTTGCGATCTGGAGCTTGGTCTGAAAGTGATCCATGAGCCTTTACTATTACCGATATCAACATGTCCCCGGCATCGGCTGCGACAGCGAGTGAAAGCAGCACTACCACCGTTCCCGAGGAGGACGCGGAGAGTCCCCGCGAGGAGGTGAACATACACACTATCAAACTACACATATGCAAAACGTCTTCCATTCATGCATTTCAATTCTGTATGTGTATTTGTAAGCAGAACGTCTTATTAGGAGGATGAAGGCACAAATCACCAGGAAGTATGTTAATCCTGTCACATTATGAGAATAGCTCGGTTAGGATGGATGGGTATGGTAGCCAATTTCCAAATCAGTTTCTGTTGGTTTTGGTTTCGCCAATGCTCGTTTTGGTGTGTGTGTGTGTGTAAGTGCATGTGTTTGTTTGTTTGTTCTTCGTTTGTGTGTGTGTGCGCGCGCGCGTGTGTGTGTGTATGGGGGGGGGGGGGGGGTATGCGCGCGCGCGCGCGCGTGTGTGTGTGTGTGTGTGTGTGTGTGTGTGTGTGTGTGTGTGTGTGTGTGTGTGTGTGTGTGTGTGTGTGTGCGTGTGCGTGCGTGCGTGTGTGTGAATATATGTGTGCATATGTGCGCGCGCAGCAAGTGTGTAGTGTGTGTATGTGTGCCGTCTGTTTGTCTCCCCTCAAGCCTCTGAAATGCAGCCCCCATCACCACCCCCTTTAAATGCCTGCTCCCTGGTGGGTATCAAATTGATTGGCATCTCTCTGTCTCCGACTAGCACCTCTTCAAGGAGCCATGAAATATTACAATGACAGGCATGTTTTCTTATGTTCCCAGGCAGTGCGTTCATCCCAGTCGATTCATTTACCCGTGTCTGTGTGCTCATTTATTTCAAATGATTCAAGTTTGGCCAATTGCCTTTTCAGCAAGCAAAATTAAAATTCAGATGGGCTGGCTTGTTATATGATTACATTTTCTCTTCATCTTCCATGCATCATCAGATGATAGATATGACATAAATTCTATAAATTGTTGTGAGAGAAGTAGAGCTACTTTGAATAAATATCATATCAATATAATAAGTTGTTTGAAATGAATCACATCCTTGATGAGAATTTGGAATAGACGTTGTTTACCAGTTAATTTCTACATTGTTAAGCACAGACAATATTAGAGTTTGGATGAATGTAGTGTAGTGCGTGAGCGTGGGTCCTTCAGTGAATTGTGAATGAATTCTGAAGGGTTACAGTAGGAGACTGATGCTGACAGGGCTTGCTAGGATTGCATAAGTTATAGTGGCTGACCGATTTTTACATGAAGATGAATGGAAAAGATATTGGGGCCATGGCTCACAGGGAGAGTACTGTCACAACATGTTACAGCGACAGAAGATATTACAGAGGGCTTTACTGTCAAACTCTTTTGTGCGTGTATTTGTGTGAATATCAGTATTTCAGGAATACACAAACTGATGAATCTGCACAGCAAAGTAGAGGGATCGTAAAAAAGTGATTAAGTGGAAAAATTATTAAGAACACAAGCCTTTGCTCGTTCCTGCTGGGTGTATAGCTATTCGTCACTCCCAGCAAGTATATACAAAATGTATCCTTCATATTTTATGCCACAAAAGCTTAATATGTATTTGTCATCAGAGCTCTTTTCTTTATTTTTCAATGTATTTCAGATTTCAAATGTAGAGATGGATTAGGTATTTTACCATATTCAGGTTTTTTCCCCCAATGTTTTTCCCCTCCAAAGGCTACAAAGTCCTGAGTCACTGCTTTTCTAGGCCTGATAGAGGGCACATCATATGGTCCACTGAAACTATAAATAGATTATTGAACATGCACATCCAGCTATGAAGTTAATGAACACTGTGAGCTTCAGTGTGAATGTTAATTATGTGGTGTTGCCTATCTGCCTACCATGGCGTAAAGTAGAGGTGGTATGCGCAGATTTGCTCACACATCCCTCATACACAAAGAGCTTCTCTTAATCTTTTGAAATAAGACATCTTTAAACACGCAAGTTCTTAGCTCCATGAAACATAGCACATTTGCTGATCTCCCCTAAAGCTCATAACATGATACTGCTACATTTTATAGCTCAGTGTTCTGTTACCCAGGGGATGTTTCACTGCACTAATGTGCCATCTTAAGGGAGGCTCAGGCCAGGAAGTGGGGAAGAGAGGAACAAGAGCATTATCTCATTGCGGTCAGCAAAAGCTGAAATAAAAACCACTGAATGAGGACCACATATTTAATGTGGAACTTGATGGGGGTTTTTTTTTTTAATGGGAAGTCATTATAGCCAACCTTTCAGTTTACTTCAACTAAAACCACTCATTTTTGGATGTGGCATTTAATATGTTAGAATTATTTGTTCTGAAAATGGTCATGGGTGTCATATCACACAAACAGAACAAACAGTGCAACATTGTGCATTATACTTATGGGAGGAAGTATAACATTCAAGATGATGGAGGATTACAAGTTTATTATTTAATACTCATACTTGTTTACAAAAACCCTTCAATGTGTGAAGGACATTGCAGTTTTGTCAACTGGACAAATAAAAAAATACATCTAAAGTGAACATAGTCAACAGAGAGTGATCTAAAGTCTATTGATTTAGTGGAAATGGTCTCTCTCTATCTCTTTCTTTCCCCCTCTCTCTTTCACTCACTCACTCTCTCTCTCTGTCTCTCCTCGTCTTTTTTCCTCCTTTATCCTTTGGGAGTTATGGCAGGGTGGGCTTCAGGGAGAACCATGCATGTGACAAGGTGGGGAGGATAATTATGGAAAAGCCACATCTATTATTTACTGACTGCTGCCATGTTAAAAGCACCCCCCCCCCCCCCCTTCATATGCCCTCATGCTCATCCAGCATCACGCCATCACGGCACACAAAAAAAAATGCAAAGGAACTCTCAGTAACTCTCCTCAACATCAGTTAGCCAACTAACAATGGCCGAGCATACTCTACTGAACAGCGGCTTCAAATTAACAACAGATTTTTCTTTTAATTGGAATTACAGGGTCCATTAGTATAGGATCCTGAGGGACTTGGCAGTAATGCTCTTCACATCCTTAGAACTGGTAAAACTGACAGTTCACGGACATATGTTAATGGAGTGAATACTGATCCAGTCGTCCTCTCCTGAGATTGGCCCTATAGGCCTGTGTATGGTTCCCCCGTCGTGTGGCAGGCCATTGATGTGGTCTGCTGGTAGTTAACGATGCCCGGAGGTTGTGCGTGCGAGTTCAAAGATGCTTTGGTTGAATGCGTACATGACTTGCAGGAGAATTGGCCCCTGCGAAATTGTGTCGCGCACAAACCAGTTTTCCTTACTAAAATTCAGGAAACATCCCCTTTCCGTGCCTGACGCGTGTTGACTCTTTGGAGATGAATCTCTGGAAAAACACACCCCAGAATGTGTTAGTTATAGGCCTGGGCGTGTGTTGGATGTTTGATTTTGACAAGCAGAGATACGAGCGTTCTGCACTGTAGTCATGCATAAGGCATGCCGCAGCACTTAAGAATCAACTTCTCCCGTTTAATATTTCAATCGCTGTAAGGGCTACCAGAGTTCAGCCTCAAAGAATGTTGAACCAGGATGGTGGTGGATGGTAAAAAAAAAGAGGATGATGTGTGTTACTGCAGATCGGATGACAATATGGGAAGAGTACACAAGCAGCAGCAGAGATGCTATCTGCGTTGAGCTTGGTGAGGTTGGCCTCTGTGTTAAATGGAAGGCGTGCCTCTCTAAGTGAACATTACGGTGCCTCAGTGGTGCATTAGACAAACTCAATAAGAAATCCTACCAGTGCTGCTGCACATTCTATCAATGGACAAGCAGACGGGAGGTATGAAACAGCAGACGCGATGCGTATTAGAAAATGTATGCGCATACAGCAGTAGAATGCACGGATTCAGATCCTGCACATCCTTCTAATTCTTTTTCACTCTGTAACTGAGAATGAAAGATCACTGGCTCTACCTGGGCAAACAAAGGCCACCTTTGATGAAAAGGCCAAGGTTGGTTGTCTTGCTGACAATCAAAGCACTCGTTCCACCCCATGACTGCCTTTCTTCTCTCCCTCTCAGCACAACACCCCCCACCCCTCCACACACACAGACACACACACACACACACACACACACACACACACAATTTGTTCACTTATTCCATACTGCATCTATCTGTTGTCCATAATTAAGCTATTCTGGCAATCAACTGTCCATTGCTGATTAGGTTGTAACAGTAAAGAGCATTCATCCAGGGGTGAGGTTTGTTTACTTTCAAACAACATCAACAACACATTAAATTAAAATAGTGCTGTATTTAGGCACACAAAGTGCTTTACAGTGAAGAGGGGGGACCTAACGTCGAGCAGCACTAACTGCAGTGATGCTGATGCTGCCTTGCTGCCACAGGCCCAGAGAAAGCAGCGGCTGCCAGGCTGTGTTTCCCTCACCCTCTCTGAGTTCAGCAATGTCAGTGCTTCGCTGATTCAGTCGTCTGCCAATAATAACATTGTAAGCTCAGGAGAAAGCCAGGGCTGGGGTCAAAAGCAGTTTGCATGTGTTTTCAGACTCCGATGGAGGATATGCTGCTGCTTCCTGTTGTTGTTTTTGACCATATGGTTGGGTGACCAGCTGGCAGCGGTCACTGAGCATGCTGTAGAAGGACACACTTCCCTGTTCACTTTTCAGGCAGCAGTACTACTTAGTCTCAAGTATACTGTCTCACTTAATGGGGAACCTCCGACATCTTGACTCTTTTTACATCTGAAACCAAACCTGAAATTAATTTATTAGAATCGGTGTATTGAACTAGCACACTAATACCACCATCAAAGAAAACAGTTTTTTTTCCATTGACAAGGAAAACATGTGGCTCAATATGTCATCAGCCAATGTGGATAGGTTCTCTCTGGAGATATCCCTCTGTTTCATATTTGTCCCTCTTGGATTGGATCTAAAAATTCCAAAATCACAGTAATCGTCTTTTAATAATCGTGATCTCAATATTGAACAAAACAATCGCGATAATGATTTTTTGTCATAATCAAACAGCCCTTTTAGAGTGATCTTCGAGTATAGAGTTCCACGGTTACATACTGTTGTTATCTCCTATCTGTGTCTTACATGCTATACTATGCAAAGCATAAGCCAGTCAATGTCATTAGCCAGTTAGGCTGGGGAAGTCCCATGCAATGCCCAACTCCTCTGTCAACACACATGATGATGCATGCATAGTTTAGTTTCTTTCCTTCTATTTTGCATCAACTGACGCACAATGCACCATCATACGATACATACGTGACAATCAGGTCATGTTGACATTTCCGTCATGCCATCCCCCATAAAAATAATTCTCATGTCTTAAGCAATCTGTACTGGGCCAATGGCATGCAATGCCTTCCAGTACTTAATATAGTACTTCATTTAGTCATGTTTTGTTTTTATCATCCTATTTACATTGTAGTGTATGTTGTGTGTTGTGTCTAACGCTGCTGGACCTTGAATTTCCCCTTGGGGATCAATAAAGTATCTATCTATCTATCTATCTATCTCTATCTATCTATATGAACACAGTGTCTGTTCAACAAGTGGGGATCAATAAAGTATCTATCTATCTATCTATCTATCTCTATCTATCTATATGAACACAGTGTCTGTTCAACAAGTGGGGATCAATAAAGTATCTACTGTATCTATCTATCTATCTATCTATCTATCTATCTATCTATCTATCTGTCTATCTGTCTATCTGTCTATCTATCTATATGAGCACAGTGTCTGTTCAACAAGTGGGGATCAATAAAGTATCTATCTCTACAGTATCTATCTATCTATCTATCTATCTACAGTATCTATCTATCTATCTATCTATCTATCTCTATCTATATGAGCACAGTGTCTGTTCAACACGTACTGTAAGTGGACGCGCTGCTGACATTTCTGGTTTGTCTGTGTGTGTCCCGCAGCAGCGGCCCGTGAAGCAGTCCCTGAGCAAGTCGCTGTGCCGCGAGTCGCACTGGAAATGCCTGGTGCTGTCGCTGCTCATGTACTGCTGCGTGGGCGCCATGGCCTGGTGCCAGGTGACCACGGTGACGCGGCTCTCCTTCGACAGCGCCTACAAGGGCAAGTCCATGATGTACCACGACAGCCCGTGCGCCAACGGCTACGTCTACATCCCGCTGGCCTTCCTGGCCATGCTCTACGTGGTCTACCTGGTGGAGTGCTGGCACTGCCACAGCCGCAACGCGCTGCAGTTCAAGGTGGACGCGGACAGCGTGTCGGAGCGCGTGGGGCGCATGCAGCAGGCCACGCCGTGCATCTGGTGGAAGGCCATCAGCTACCACTACGTGCGGCGCACGCGGCAGGTGACGCGCTACCGCAACGGCGACGCCTACACCACCACGCAGGTGTACCACGAGCGCGTCAACACGCACGTGGCCGAGGCGGAGTTTGACTACGGCAACTGCGGCGTCAAGGACATCTCCAAGCGGCTGGCGGGCCTGGAGGGCTTCGCCGTGACGCGGCTGCGCTTCACCAAGTGCTTCAGCTTCGCCAACGTGGAGTCGGAGAACTCGTACCTGACGCAGCGCGCGCGCTTCTTCACCGAGAACGAGGGCCTGGACGACTACATGGAGGCGCGCGAGGGCATGCACCTGAAGAACGTGGACTTCAAGGAGTACGTGGTGGCCTTCGCCGACCCCGCGCGGCTGCCCTGGTACGCGTCGCACGGCGTCTTCTGGGCGGCGGCGGCGCTCACGCTCTCGTGGCCGCTGCGCGTGCTCGCCGAGTGCCGCACGGCGTGCGCCCACTACCACGTGGAGAAGCTGTTCGGCTTCGACTACGTGCCGGTCACGCCGGCGTGCGAGGAGCAGCCGCGGCCGGCCTTCTGCCACCACAACATCCCGCGCGTCAACACCATCGACAGCACCGAGCTGGAGTGGCACATCCGCTCCAACCAGCAGCTGGTGCCCAGCTACTCCGAGGCCGTGCTCATGGACCTGGCGCTGGGCAACGGCGGCGGAGGCGGCGGCGGAGGCAACAACACGTACGCCTCGTGCGGCGCGGTCGGCGGCATGAGGATCGGGAGCTTCGGCGGCTACCGGCAGAACTGCGAGCGCTGCCACCGGGCCATCAGCAGCTCGTCCATCTTCTCGCGGAGCGCGCTCAGCATCTGTGCCGGCGGTGGCGGTGGCGGTGGCGGTGGAGGTGGTGGAGGTGGTGGAGGTGGTGTCAGCCCGCGTCTGCCCTTCAGCGCCAGCCGCTTCTCGCTCGGCCGCCTGTACGGCTCGCGCCGCAGCTGCCTCTGGCGGAGCCACAGCGGCGGCAGCCTCGGCGACCACGGCTGCCCGACCGAGAGCACGCGCTGCCTGGCCGGACCGTCGCTCTCCTCCGGCGCCGCCACCGACGGCGGCGCTACCGGCGATGACGGCGCGCAGACGCCGGCTCCGCCGCCCTACCAGGACGCCCTCTACTTCCCCGTGCTCATCGTGCACCGCAACGAGGGCTGCCTCAACCACGACCACCGCTCGCTGCACCGCAACGGCTCCTGCGTGGAGACTTCGTTATGACGCCACAAGCAGACTGTGCTGAGGGAGGGTGAATAACTAACGAGACGCTTGGAAGAATGTAGAAGAGGAAAGGAGGAAGGAGGAAGAGCAACCCATTGGGTTTAGGAGAGGAATGTTTACTTTCCCAAGACAGGTGTGCTGCTCTGGGAATTCCCTGTGGCTGAAGTTTCCTATAGACTATTTGTTTCTCTCTTTCTCTCTCTCTCTCTCTCTCTCTCTCTCTCTCTCTCTCTCTCTCTCTTCATGCAGAGGTCCTGTCTAGTTACATGTCAAAGAATGATGTGAAAATGAAGGTATTGTCATATATTCAGCCTATATGTTTGTGAAGGGAGTAGTGGCTTGTTCAGCTTTTAGCCAGCTGTCATTTATCGTAATGCAGGAGTGAACTTTCACAACCGGCTCAAAGCACACTCTTTCAAAACCCGACCTGTTTTGGTTTTTACTCACACCATCTGAATTGTATGGTCAGATTTGTTACAAGAGGGAATTAAATTATTCCAACCATACTTTGGGATTTCAAGAAATAAAGTGTGAAAGAGAAGGCAGTGTTTACTGGAACTGAAATGGAACTATGATAGGTGTTACTTAGAAAACATGAAAGGACTTATCTTACTGACTGACAGTTCACAACACAACAGCAGTCATATGCTGCAGAAGCACTGTTAAATGTGGGTCATGTAGATTTTTTTTAGATATGGCGATGAGTAGACCTATTTCTTAACATTGCCATTTCACACTGATGAATATTACATGAACGGCATTTCAATCCGTTCAATCCCAAGGCTAACCAAAGCTGTGCTTGTGGTATTTGGTTAGGTTTTTCTCTAAAATGGAGGAGCACAATAGGTTGTTGTGCTTTTTGTTAAGTTTAGATGTAAATGGCCACATTGAAATTTGTATTATTATTCTTATTCTTACTATTATTTAAAATATGAAGGAACATTAAAAACAGAACGTTAGGACATTTATTATGAGTCTGCATCATTACACCTTTTAACAACAATCAATCATTTTTGAATAGTCAAAGAGTGTATTGCAGCAACTTCCAGAAAGTGATGCAAAGTAATAACAACAGAGATGATAACATGCACATGTTCTGATGCTACAGCTAATGCTGTAAAATTGCAGACAGGGCACAATACACTTCCCACATCTCTTGCTCTGATTGCAGAAAGGCCCTGACATACTCAACTCAACATGTCATTTTGGTTTCTTAGAACTACCTCTTGTTTTGTAATCTTTTAAGTGCCTGATGTTGATGACTCATGTAGCCTCAAAATGCTCGTATCCTTATAGTGCTGTGTGACTTGAGATCAGCTACAGAAGGAAATTAGGATTTTTTGTTGTTGTTGTTGTTTTTTTTAGTAATAGAGGCAGGATATGTTTCAAGCACTGATTTAAGAACCAAGTAATAATGGTGAGGAATGAATGATGAATGGAGAGGGTGTTGGGAGACGTTGCTTGCTGTCTGCCTCGCACACATTCTGTACATAAACACACAGACACACACCGTGTGTGGGGGGATTCTTCAGTTCTAATGATAATGATGTAGTTTTCCCCAGAAACCTGGAAAAACAACAGAATGGAAGGCTAAGTAGCTGCCAGACCAGTTTTGGAAGTCAGTAAAGGGTGGAGAGAGCACTCGTGTCATGGAACAGTAATCTTCAGTTCTAGTTGTAATAATCTGACATTTTTGTGCCCCAACGAATCATGGCGCACTGCAAGAGGAGTATAAAATTCCCGGAAAATTGGACATTGGACATTGAGTTTAATTTGGGCTTTTTCATTTCAGCTTTTTTTCCTTTTTTCTTTTAAGCTGCCCTTGTCGTGCCACAAGAACTTAAAAGTCCCTTTTGCAGAATCCCTCTCTCCGACTGGAGCAGCATTCCTTATTTGAGCTTCATAAGGCCTCGTCCAGGCAGACAGACAGGAGACAAAAGGGCCGGATAACAAACCTGACACCCTGCCGCCGTGCTGCTGACACCTGACAGAGAAAGGCAGGGGGATGAGCAAGAAAGAAAGAGAGATCCTCCTGATGAAAGTGGGAAACGAGAGAGAAAGAGTGAGAGAGCCCTTGGTCAAAAATAGCACGTACTGTATCTGTGTCGCAGCGGGCTTCACATTAATTTAGGAAGTCTAGATGTTCAATTTAGATACAGAGAGAGGGATCAGAGTGAAAGGGAATTCTGTGTCAAGGCTGCCGCAGATCAGTTTAATGTATTTTTTTAAATACAGATTTAAAACTATAGCAGTGATGATAACAGAGAACTAATATCAATATTAGAACACTGACAGAATAATGATAGAGCCATATAGTCTTTCATCATGCGGGTTTGACAATAAAATGAAGCCCTACAGCATTGCTAATGCAGGTAATCGTCTTCATAATGCAGGGTTATTCTCCTCTGGATTTCCCCCAACCACCTTCACTTCATTAATCACATGACCCAGTCAGCCACAAGACCTGATCATCAGGAACCTGTATAGCATAGTGGTTAATGAGTAAGTGCGTGCATACATAGAGGAAACAGGCCATGACTAGGGGACTTCCTATAAATGCTACAGTGAATGTAAGCTGACAGGACATCACCTTTGGCCCAAAGGCTGTATACACACCGCAATAGGACCACCGTGCGACACACGGCTCATATTAATCCAGCAACTGACCTGAGATCAGCTGACCGACCGGCACACTCATAGCCTCCTCTGTGATAACTCTGTACTCTATTAGCTCCTTTTAAACGCATGACTGGAGGGGGGAGGTTAGTGGTGAGCAGACTCTTGCTATGTATCTGTTTATATCTGTGCTTTCTGTTTGACTGTGACCTTCAGCTCTGAGAGGCTCACTGCTTTTGCGCTCCATCAGCACTATACACCATGTTTATGACCTCCCTCCTTTTCATAGAGTCCATATCACAGAGATACAGGTTAAGCCGAGGGTGTAAAGATTTTTGAATAATACATTGACCTTGCCCTGTGGAATATGAAGGTCATATGAATGTTGTATAGCCTACATAACCAGTCTGTTACTGAAATGGTGTGGTGCATGGGATTGCTCTCTTACAATACCTCTTCCCGTTCCAAACCTTTTATTTCTGTGATGTTCTGTGTATTCCCACAAAAAAAAAATGCATTTTCACGGTACCAAAAAACTAACACACACTCAGAGACTATAGGGGTCATGAAGTCTGCCTGTGCTTCGGGCAAAAGTCTTCTGTGCTGCGTTCTTACGTACCTCCCCCATGGATTCACAGCTATGCAACACTCAATGAAAGCACTCGCTGCCAGGTTGAACCACTCATTCTTTCTTTCCTTCTGTCTTTCTTCCCTACTTTCTTCCATAATCCTTTCTTTTCTGAGTATTTTATGGCACTCTTATGCTGTGTCTAATGGTTGACGAGGGATATACAGATTTTGTTTTCATGCTATGGAGAGTATGTTGAGCCCTCCACACACGTTGAGCGCAATTTTCTTGTGATGTGGAAATTGCACCAATTAAGGCTTTGGTGTTTTACAAAAGGGGGATCTGTTAGTCGTAATGAGTCCTTCATCGAGAAGGATTTTTTTCCATGTCTGTCTTAATTCCTAATTACCACTCTCTGAGGTATTCAAGAGGCTTATTATTAATAGAGCACACACACAGTTTCTACAGCAGGCAGGCCCATGATCGGCTTCATGGGCCTACCCAGCCAAGCCCTTGTTTATTTAATTCGATTTTAAAACAGAACAGTTGATGGGTCATGTTTACTCTTATATTCGTTTGTGATTTCATGTGAGGTAGCTGCTCAGGCATTAGGTGAATGTTTTTGTCTTTGAGTCACAAGAACAATTCCAGGAAAGCAGAGGCGATTTATCTCATTTTGACTGTTAACATCAAACATCAAAATGACAAGATGTCATTTTCTTCCGTCTCACACCTTTTTTTTTTATGAGGTTGTATACAATTTTGAGGCATTCAAAAAGAGGTGAATTTTGATAATGTAAATAGAATAGAGGTGTGAAATTTGTTTGTGTGGTATTTTTTTGTTTTGTTGAATGTGCCACACTTGAACAGCACATCATTTATTTGGGTTTGTTTGAAAGCTAAATGTAGAGGACCTGTGATTGGATAGACTATATATGTGTGTGTGTGTGTGTGTGTGTGTGTGTGTATATATATATATATATATATGATTAAACCATTCAATACAGCCTAATACTCTCCTTGAAAAGGGGGTCCAATCTGGATAACTGACAGTAGATGTGTGTTTGTATACTGTATATGAAAACAGGCCATGAAGCATCTTATGGTTTAAGGGCAAAATATTCAGCTGAACAAAAATGCACTTTTTTTTTTATTTCAGCTTGACGTCTGTTTCCTTGGACATGACAGAACTGGTGCAGTGTGAATGATGCCAAGCTCTTTTATAATACACACAAACTGTAATGATGACAAAGTTAAGTGTAATGGCATGTTAATCATTCAGGATTTCTTTGTGTCAAGATCAGTTAGATAAAAATGGAGGTCATTCTTTCCTTTTCTGTTCAGCCATGTTTTTTCTACTTCCATAATCTGAAGTTGTATGCGCAAAGCCTGGCTCAAATGCTGCCATTTCTGGCAGCAACAGACATTTTTTACTAAATTTACTCTTTCACTGGTAGGTGTTTATGGATTGCTCAATAATAAATGTGTTGGAATAAAAATTACAAGTCTGTATGTATGTCAACACTTTCAACACAATGTTGCCTTTGCCGTCTGTTACATACAGTATACCAGTAAAACAACTGAAAACCAAATCTGTGTATTCAAGTCACTTATCAAATATATTAAAGAGGTCTGTGTCTTTATTGTCGAATGAAGTTTACAGAACATTTTGCTGTCTATTTCTGCTTGTTTATTGGAAGAGCACTATGAAACCCAATAAGCAAAATACAGGTTTCAGTCACGTGAGGAACTCCATGACACCAGCAACCATACTGTGCCTAAATGTGTAGAGTCTGACATTTTTTTGTCGAAAGATAAAAAAAAAAAAAAACCTCTAGACCAACAATAATGATGCAATCATTCAGAACGATAAAAAGCTTAGCTGGTCATGATCCTTTCTGTCTGATGTGATTAATTTTTTTATTAAAATCATTCAGCCCTGAGTATTGTATAAACACGCTTTCAGTGTTTACGCCATTATAGTCCTATTAGATTTGACCATAAAAAAGGGGCATAATATGCTTAGAAAGCCTGGTCTGATTCCCAGTAACGTGAGACTCACCCCAACCCAGTTGTGTCTGAGGTAAAGTGCTGGACCGATAATTACTACCTCGGCCTGGAGATGTCTTTTAACAGTTCAAAGCCCAGTCCTCCATCATGCTACGAGAACCTAATCTCATTAGCACAATACACACACACACACACACACACACACACACACACACACGCCTCCCTCCCTTCCTTGCTCCCTCTGGCATGTACGCAGACCTCTGGTCAGCTCTCCCCTACTCTCTGCAGTCACTGACCTTTTTCAAGGAAAGGCTAATTTATCAGACGTTAATGAATCTCTCCCTCAGGAGCTATTCAATACTGGACCTGACAGCTCACTTAAGCCCGCAAACCCTGCGCCACCACCCCCTCACCCATCTCACACACTCGCGCGCACACACACACACACACACACACACACACCTACATACACAAGACCTACAGTACATACAGACCTAAGACTGCTGGAGAAGACTGGGGTGAAATATGATGTGTGCTTTTTAATGCATATCTGTGGATAATAGGTATTAGATAGGTGCTCTGGGGGTCATTTGATGTTGGGTTCTTGTGTTTGTTTCTTGCGAGTCTTGCTCTGGTTTGTGCGCAGGATCTGGCTGATGCAGACCTCACTCTCTTGCTGGATGCCCGTGAGTCGGACATCACAGTCCACCACGGCGCCGTTATGAGACATGCCCTCCTCCAGAACTTTGCCCCCATCCTACATACACAAACAATAATATATATATATATATATTAAAAAATCAGTATCTTTAGTCACTGTATCACCTTTTTTCTGCCTTTCCTAACATCTTCACAAAAACAGGAACCAATTTGTTTAAAACACAGTATTGACACTGAAAAATGTGAAATTTTGAAAAGATGACATTTTTGTGAGCTCACACATTGTGCTGTTGTCACCCTAGTTGTAATGACCCCCTGTCCACCCACAGTTATGTGGTGTGCCAGCCTCCTTTGGAATGATGAGACTGCTGTATATAGCCACCAAGGACAGGCAACCTAGCATATCGTATTGTGCCGCGCAGGCAAATCAGGGTGTCATCCACTTTTCAGCTTGTCTTTCTTGAGGACTGAGCGATTCGCATCTGCGATCTAACGCCAGTCTAGTGTGGGCGTATAGGATGATGTTCAAAGCTACAAACTACACGGCGAGGGGCCCTCCCTCCCACTGAAAAACCCTACTTGTCCATTAAGCTGCACCTCCATCATCCCCTCTGCTTGATGAATAATTCAATGTGCATCAAACAGGCGTGGGAAAGGAAACAGTCCGACCCTTGTGTTCTTCTCAAGGAAGCTGAGCACTTACCACAGAGCGCAAACTTTCTGATGGAAGCAAAAGCGCAGCAGCGAAAACAAATACTTGCTGTATTGCTGTAAATAAATATTAGTGCTCTCAACATAACCCAAGTCAAGTCATCTTATTGCTACAACTGAGTTAGGTCAATGTGTATTGTCAAGTTAAGATAATTGCCTTTTTATAGTGTGTGTGCCAACTGCCAAGATATCATTTAGCAGCTGACTGTACCACTTGCCCGGATGAGTCAAGATGACACAACCACCTTGTACACACGGCACAGTGGCACATGACCTAATCCTCACGCGATCGCTTTTCAAAAGTCAGTCATGTGTGAATCTGATGAATGTGTAATGTGCTGTGGAGATGGTTTGACACAAGAGGATTTGGATTGAAATGACACCTTCTGTGTCATGACTCATGGAATCATGTGAACCTTCAAATGTTTGCCAACTTTGCCAACACACCACGGCTTTCATCACAGCTCCTCAGGCTACTTCTCTTAACACCAACATCTGTGTCCATACTCAGACATTTGTACTTTCTGAGAGGTGCTATTCATGTATATTCATATTCATATTACATATTCATAGATATTTGTGTTTTCGGAAGTACCCAGATGTTCCATCGTCGTGAAGCTGGAACCCCATGTCATCCAAAAAAAATTAAGAGCATTGCTGTTGGTTTGCGCAACGTTTGTGCCACGAAAGTAATGTTAAGAATTGCAAGTTATTGAACTGGCCAGTGATGTCACTTAGCCCTCATACTTGTCCAAATCTGCCCAAAACAGTCTCAGTCATTTGTACTATATTTTTGCTGATTTGTATCATTATTTGGGCCAGTGTCACTTAAAACCCTTAACCCTAATTTTTATGGCACGAATATAGCACAAACGAATAGCAATGCTCTAGATCATTTTTAGATGACATGGGGGGGACAGCTTCAGAGAGATAGCTCTGACTAGTGTTATAATCAATCAATGAAACAATCAATCAGTTGGTGCTATCAGTGAATTCCCTTGGCTTAACTCACCACTCCGAGCCTATTGCAGGAAAGGTTGATGCTTCTCAGTGTGCTGTTCTGCACCAGAGCCTGGGAGAGAGCTATGGCCGTGGGTTCGGTCAGCTGGTTGGCACCGAGATGGAGGCTGACCAGGGTCTGGTTCTTGGTCAGGGCCTGAGCGATGGCCTGGCCGCCCTCGTCCCCCAGACGGTTGAGCCGCAGGTTGAGGGTCAGCAGGCTGGTGTTCTTGGCCAGGGCGTAGGCCAGCGCTTGGGCACCGGCGCCGCGGATCTGGTTGTCGTAGACGTTCAGCGAGCGCATCCGGCTCCGGTTGAGAAGCTTGCCGACGGCCCGGGCGCCCCTGTCGCCGATGAGGTTGTGGGAAAGGTCAAGGTCTTGCAGGGACGGGTGATCGAGGAGGTAGCTCACCAGCAGGCGACACTTTTCGTTGTCCACTTTACTCTGATGGATCCTGAGCACCTGTAAAAACAGCGGAAAATGTCCCCCTCAGGGAAGACCAGATAACTGCCTGATGCCAGGAACCAAGGCAATTTTACACCATTAGCAGCACACAATGAAAGAACTACCCTTTGCCGTTTCTAAATATAGAAATGAGCAAGACATAATTGACAGTGAGACAAAATGTGGCTCTGTGACGTCATTTCAAAGAACAAGGCACCACAAAAGCACACTGTGTGTGAGCATCCGATCTGAATTCAAATCATACCTACTACTGTCTGCTGCTCATTTAAAGGCATCCAATTTTTAAAAAAAATGTTTGTCTTGGTACTGGGCTCTCCCTACAATTGTGGAGTATTTGTATTATACACAATGTGTAAATACCACTTATGGCTTGCATCTTTTCCCCTGGACATGATTCATGTGGATTTGTTTACAAACCGGCAAAGATCATCTCCGAGGAGCCATGTCGACTGACACGGTAATATTACACAATTTCATAAGCAGAAAGCTATTGTACAATTGCCATGAAGTAATTCATGATTCTCTGGGTCGGGGGGGAAGTGAAGTTGCATGGCTGGTTCTCTGTAGAATAGGATACGGCTGCAGGTGTGCCATTCCCCCAATTAAATTTTTTATATAAAATTACTTATATTAAGGTAAAAAACTTGCATAGGATGCCTTTAATGCTTATGATTTCAACTAGGTTAAATATAGACTGTTAAGGCTTCTTTAAAGATGAGGAATGGATGCTACTGCCAGTGTTAATATAATTTCTGTCAAAGGAAAAGTACAGTATCTTACCCTTAGGGTCTTACAAGACTTGAGAGCTTTTGCCAGCGATTCACAGTCTCGGAATGTGAACTCAAAAAGGTTCCACTCAAAGTTCATGCCACACCCTTTGACCCCATACACCAAATGCAGCTCCTCTAGGTAAATAAGTTTGTCCAGTAAGATACCAAAGTCAAAGTGGTCCATAGAGGGTCCATCGAAGCCCGAGTCACTGCCTGTGTCTGAGGAGTCATCGTCATCTGCCTTCTGAGGGTCCTTGATGGGAGGCAGGAGCTGTGAGATGCTCAATTTCTTTACATAGTTCTTGCAGAGTGGAACCATGTCCAGAACCGTCTTGGGATCCGTGTTATCGGGGATAAAGAGGTCAATGATGATCTCCAGGTGCCGTTCGAAGAACATACGTTTCCAGCTGTTCCCATAGGCTGTGACATCGCCTAGGCCCCAACGCTCCATACAGCATTTCTTCCAGTAGCCTTCATCACTGATCAAATTAGCGGTCACCTCCAGTGGCAAGGATGGGGGCAGTTTCTCCAGCACGTATGCCTTATGACTGGGCAGGAGATCATCAAGCATCGGTTTTGCTGTAATAAAAAGTGTATGGTTTTATTTGTTAAAAGTACTGTCACAGTAAAAACAAATTACTGGCACATTTTCCATAGTAGTGGCGATTAATGTTTCTTGGTTATTGTGTCAAGTGATCAGATGCACACATTTTGTTTAAATGTATTTGGCCCTGGCACATCATTCTAGCCTATAGTAATTAGGCTACCATCATCAAGACAGGGGAAAGTGTGAATGAGAATTGGGCCTAAGTCAGATGAAATCACTCTACCAGACTGAGCAGACTGCTTGCTATACATGGAGGGAAGTAATACTTAAAAATAAATTATGTATTATTTATTTTTGCTTTAGCAATGGTTATCCAGTGGCCTTAACATGTGAAAATGAATCTAAAATGGGTTTGCTGAAGCAGCAAATGTATTAGGCCTAGGCTAAAGTACGACGTGTGTGTCACTGACAAAACTTTTGCCTGTCTGTAGGCTAATAGGCTGAGAGTATCAAAATGCCACAAATAAAAGAAAATGCATGTAATAACTTTACCTTCGAAGTTACTAACTATGTGTTCCAAGCACAGGTTAGTCAAAAGAGGCACAACAGCGAGAGACCACTCAGGATCCTCCGCAATTATCCGCCTCATTTTCCTGGCATCAGCTGCGAGGTTGCGTCTCATTACTGGTGGGTCCATGAGAATCGCTCCAATAGTCTCAGCCATTGACGTGTCGAAAATATTTCCAGGTAGGCTAAACTCTCATCTGAACTATAATCCTTCAAAAATTAAAAAGAAAGAGAGCTAGCCAAAATAATAGAAAGAGAGCTAGCCAGCAAATAGGCTGGCAAATTATTGCATCAAATAGTCAGACGACAGAGCCGCGTTACGACATTGATGCAGACAGCTAATCTCGTAAATTCCCTATACTGTTATCATATCCGAATACTCCCACGCTATTGGCAAATCTCAGTTTTATTAGCCTATAAGAGCGAATAAAGAAACTAACAAAAATGGTCTAGGAGCGATTTCTTCAGTTTCCCTCTTTAGCTTTCCTTCCAGAAGTTGACAATCTCCCTGGTTACGGGCGACCCTCCTACGTCACGTCTTGCGGCAAGTGAAAGCTGGTAAACTGCGGTTTCAGTCGTTTCAGTAGCCGGTCTTGTGGTAAAGATATGTAGCCTAGACTTATCACTTATTTTGCTCATGGTAATATATCACGAGGCTTATGCCATGGCCAAATGCAACAGGGAGTTGTGGATAAGTGTGAATTGATGTGTAGGTAGGCAACTCATGTTGATAGGCCTACACTTCCAAGAAGAGCCTAGAAGACCATTAGAGCAGATCAATTTTAGACTGATAGGCCTAGTCTTTTTTCTTCTTCTTCTTGAACAGAGACCAACATTATTTTTGCCTAAATGGTGTATGCATAGCAAATAAGGAGAAAACAGTTATCACTGAACCCTTTACAGTTTTATGCTTATGAAATATGGGCCCAAATGGGAGCTCTATTATTTTATGTCACTTTTAGCCTATCATGTATTGTTATGAATGAATGAATGCATCAGTCAGTCTATGTGAGACGTGTACAGGCAAAGCTGGTGTGAAAAGATTGATGTGACTGAGTGATGTGACGAGATGCGATGAGATGAGAGGAATAAGTGACCATAGCAGGCAACATCCCTGGCTTATAAAACCATTTAATTACACTTCAAACAAATGCAAATGAGAGCAAAAAGGGAACGTGCCATGGTATAATGTCTCAACTTCAATTGCTCAGCATGGGGGTAGAAAAACTAGGCCAGCACATGTATAAATCTGCCAATGAATGCAGCAAGGGACAAAAAGGACTGCAGCTGGACTTCACTTGAGACAACAATGTCGAGGAGGACGGCAGATGATGTCAAGAGTTGCACATGCACTAGAGATAACCGTGGCTTCATTCTGCTGGGAGGACTTTGTGTGTGAAATGTAGCCCCCTGGCAGATGGTTTTCTGGTTTAGGAAATATGCCATTGGAAAAGATCCTTAGCAGAACCAGCATGCCAAAAACAGGATTGGTGATGGTTGGGACACCAACGATAATACAGCTTCAACTCGAAATGTAGGCTAAGTATACCCTAGTCACTGTAAATAGACACTGTCCAAAAAACAAGCTATGAAAAAAGGTAAATAAGAACATAGAGAAAGCCTCATAATTTCTCCACATATAGGCTACTGTAAATGTCTCTTAAAAGCACATCCGCATAACCTGTCGAATAAATAGCCATTCTGTGTCCAAATTTAGCCCATTTAACAGTGAACCAAGTTATATTTAAAGCAGCAAACATTAGTCCGAACAAAAGCTGTATCAATCAGCTTTAACCACACTACACAATGCCACAGTACACCCCCCCCCCCCCCCCCCCCACGCCCGCTGTTAAAGCAGGAGCTGCAGCTTCGGGGGCCTTATCGTCCTGTTCCAGCGAGGGGAGAGAGACACAGAAAGCATGTGCCCCAGGGGTCCACAGCTCAGGCGCAGCGCAGCGCAGCTCAGCTCAGCTCATCACCCGGGCCAGGGGCCAGCACGAGCGCGAGCAGCATCAGCGTGCAAGCATGGCGTGGTTCCCTTCCAGGCTGCTTCTGCGAGTCTGCATGTGCAATGTCTCAGTGGCCAAGTTTATTTGCTCAATGGTGTGTGTGTGTGCGTGTGTGTGTGCGTGTGTGTGTGTTCACAGTGCTGTTGGATTGTCACAGCTGCCATAGTCCCAGGGTCTTGGCCTCTGGCTGTAGACAAGCCTTAAACGCTCGATTTGTTTTTGATGTCCACAAAAAGGCCCATTCAGTGCAAATGTGTTGAAAGCACAAGCAGAGCTAAAAGTTCACAAGCACAAACGTGCACCATGAAGTCTTACTGATTGTGACATGTCAAATTCCCTAGACAAACCTTGGCTTATTAATGGCATTATGTAATAAGCAGGGCCTGGATAAAAGTGATTCAGACATATCTCTTATCACGTGGACCTGGAGGAAGGAGAAAGGAGAGAGATAGACAAAGAGAAA
Organism: Sardina pilchardus; assembly: GCF_963854185.1. Lineage (NCBI taxonomy): Eukaryota > Metazoa > Chordata > Actinopteri > Clupeiformes > Clupeidae > Sardina > Sardina pilchardus. Next base: position 15,669,955 of record NC_085005.1, on the reverse strand, counting down.
AAAAGAGAGAGAGAGAGAGAGAGAGGTAGAGACAGAGGAAACCATCGCTGACATTGTTCTTTTTATGACGCATCATCATGGATGCTCCGGGAGGAGGGAGGCTGGACCCTGGCCGTGGCCTAAGGCCATCCATCACTGTCACACCAGTGCAACTGCACCTGACAGACACGCTTCACTCTGCCTTCCATGCTGTTCTCTGCCAGCTAATGGACAGCCATGACACAGGGCCCCCGACCCCCCCTTTCCCCTCGCTTAGGGACACAGAGGGAGAGTTCCAGAAGCTGTCGGGAAAGCGCACCTTTCACACAGGCCCGGCGGGGTGAATCATTTGCAGAGATATGCGCAGCTGCTCCCCACACACATAGCTGAAATCGGCCTAAAATCTCACCGTTCCACACACATGCGACGTGGCATGTTTATGTGTGCGGCTGCAAAGTATTCGAACGTGAACTCTCTTCTCAGGTCGCAAAAAACAACAAAACAAGACCCCCTGGCAAGCCATTGTCTACCGTGAAACGTCGTAGGAGACATCTCAGAGAGATGGGAAAGGCTTTTCTAAATTCAAAGGCTGAAGCAAAGAGAATATCTTTTAGTAGTGAAAATTCAGGTCTTCTGCTTTTGTTCTATGGGACATGAGATCTTGGTTTAAACTAATGAATCTTAACATCATTGCTTCTTTCAATTGGTTCCACTTTGACTGCAAATACAGTAAATGAAGAGAACATTAGAGTAAATTAAACCGGTGACCCCATGACCGAGCTGGTCGATGATGGAGGAAGAGGGGGCAGTGTGGGTGGGTGGTAATCAATAACCCAATTAACCCTTCACATCCCACATTTCATATCAGACATCAAGCTGGTTCTTAGCACAGATGAGACTTGGACATTCATAAAACAGACCAAGGTCGTGTAGCTCTGGTGTATGCAAATCAAACTCGAGATATCAGTGTGTAATTGACTTTTAAGTTAACGAACACTTTCCAATAATAATCATAAGATGGGCAAGACCTTTAGACCATCAGTTTCATATGAAAATGCAACTCTGTTGCATGAATTAACACCTGCATACTATTTCTAAACTCCAAAGCCACCATTTTGGGTGAGACCATCAAGGAAGGCATTTCCTTGGTTTGAATACAAGATGATAAACTAGGCATGAATGCCATCTAGCACAAGGGTAGCAAACGCATAGCGTATGTTTTGAGAGCAGGGTCCATTCCAGGAAGGTCTGTGTACTGTATGTATTGTGTGATTCCAATCATCCAGCAGCAGGAAACGAGATGAGTTTCATTCCGGTACTCAGCACAAGGATTTTTTTTTTTTTTAACTTCCTGGGTGGTTTAGGGTGGAGTCTGTACCGAAAGTTACAGAATCACATGTACATAACCTATGGAACCAGATGCACAAGTCATAATACAGCAATACTATCTGTTGCTGAGCAACACTTTAGAAAAACAACTACACCCAATATCCAACCCCATAACATCCATCTTCCACTAAGTGAGATTCGCTTTCATGTTCCAGAAATATGTAACACCAGATATCTGTTCAAATATTTATGGTATTAAGAAATCAATCAAAGTATAATTTTGGATGTAAAATGTACTTGGCCACAATCTTCAACAAAACACACACAAAAAGGCCAGAGGAATAGTGACCTTTAAGTTGAGCCTGCAGGCAGTAGGCCGAACCCTAATGTCCCCCATTTCCATATTATTTGTTTGTTCTGTCTATGTAAAGCACATTGAATGACTATTGTGTATGATAATGTGCTGTACAAATAAATTTGACTTTGACTTTACAAAAAAAACACACACACACACACACACAGGCCTAGAGAGCATTTAGCTGTCTCAAAGGGGATTTGTTTTGTTTTAGCGCCCCCCACTGTCCATATGTAGTGCATGCTATTTTCCCTGAATTATCCATCATGTCATGCTGAGTAATCTAACAACTAACATGTTGAGACAATTGGCTGAATGTATGAATTTGAATTTAATATATTTCATATATTTAGGCTAAGAGTGCAATATGTGTCTCTTAAAAACTGAATGGGTCAACATTCAGGTAACTGTTGTTTGAGCAACCTCTTGAACACCAACCAGGGGGGAATTCCAAGTACGTGATTTAGTGACACACTTGGATATGTTAACTCGAGTAAGTGGTAAACCTGATAGACGACCTGTATGGCTTCATGCTCCTGAAAAAAATACCATAGGGCTGTTATAGGAGGTTGTAGGAGGTGTACCACTTACTTTGAGTTAACTGCAGGTTTGTCACTAAACCACCTACTTGGGATACCCCCTAAAATCACAAATACCGATACACACACCCTCATTCAAATAACCCATCCATGCCATGTGACTTCAGTGTCTTCTAAGAGCAGAATGCTTAGACAAATATAAAAGCCTGTTTGCACATATGAGATACTCATTGTACTTATGTCAAGAGGGGGCCACATCCAACATTGCCTCACTGTGAATTTCTAAGAAACAAACCTATGTAACACGATCCAGCCAGTCCTGTTCTGCGTTGCTGTAATTGGAAACAGCTTTGTGTTCCGCCAATATTACAACATATGAAACCCTGCTGGGATTATAAAGATAAATTACCTACAATCTGTGGACAAGCAACTCTCAAGAATACTCTGGAATACTGTGGTCTGTGACAAAGATGACACACTTTTGTTTTAGTTATTGATGATGCAAGAGGTACTATACAGCAACAACTTCACATCTCTGCTAAGTAAATGTCAAAGGGAGGTATTAACTTATAATAACCCAAACAGAGACCTCTTATCCCATACTCTTTTCCTCAGTGGGGGAATGAGTTGCCCAGTGCACTCCATTTCTGTGATATTTTTGGGTCTTTCAAGAGAGACATATCTGTTCAGTATACACTTGAAATTGATTAAGTGGTTGTTATGAGTTATGGTTTGCATGTTATGGTATTTGTTTATTTGTTTATTTGGCTATTGATTTTGATATTGATATTGCATTGACCTTGTTGTTTATTATTGCTATTTTCCTTAACATACGCTTACTACTAGTATTTTTAAAACTGTTCACTGTTCACTTTTAACCATGTATTTTTTAAATTGTTGTTTCTATTTGTAAATCGCTTTAAACAAAATCATCTCCTTAATCATATAACCATAACCACTTAGAACAGTACATTGCATGGTGGGCAACCGGATAGCTGCATAAATAAGTAGCTTTATTCGGCTAACACAATATTTAACGTGATATGAACACCCAGATAAAATCTTTATGACAATCTAACACTGCAATAAGAAAATAAATCAACATAAAAAAAATAATAATAATGAAAAACAACAACAACAAATAGGTCTCAAAGGTCTCTTGAATGCATGTATTCTTCCTCATTGAGGCTTACCTTCTGCTTCAGCTAACATTCATCCTCTCAGACAAAAACTCTGGAGACAAAAAACAAAAAAACAAAACAAAACAATACAATACAAAAAAAAAAAAACATACCAAACAGACGAACAAAAAATCATGAGGTAAAGTCGTGCCAGAAGAACCCCACCATGGTGGAAATGAAGGGCTAAAACAAATCCCGATCCTCGTCCTCGTCCTCGTCTGAGGAGAAGATGGGAGAAGAGGTGCTGTCTCTGCTGCTCCTGCCAGAGGAGGACGAGGAGGACGAGGAGGACAGGCTGCTGTCCCAGCTGTCCTCCGTGCCGAAGAACGGGAAGCCGATGCTGCTGTTGGCGCTGCTGATGCTGCTATCGTCGCCGCTGTCGGGATCGTCGCTGCTGAGGCGGTGGCTGCCGTGGTGGGGGCTGCCGTGGCGGTTCTTCGACCGCCGGGGAGGGGTTGCTGGAGTGCGGGCTGCGGACACACACACAAAATAAAGGCATTTTTAAATGGTACGGTATAAAGTATAAATTCTGCTAAATGTATGTAGTAGAAATATTTCATCATTACTTTAATCACGACCCCATCTTTGATCACACCAAAACCTGGTCAACCAAACTGCCCATGTGACCGGGACTTCTGATCATTTGCTGATGATACAACTGCTCTCGTGACCCTCTGATCACTTGTTGATGAGGCCTGGGAGGCGCGGACTTAAATGGATAGCGAACACACACCTCAGGAGGTCAGTCGGGCTGCCACCTTAAGTGACTGACTGACTGGCATAACTGACTGGCATGACTGACTGGCATGTTCATGCTGACCTCCGGCCGTATAGACTTGATCTGTCGTTAGCTAATAAATGTCTTGCCATGTTTAACAACCCTTAAAGCAGGGGTCTCAAACTCGCGGCCCGCGGGCCAATTGCGGCCCGCGAGATGATATTTTGCGGCCCCCGGCCTGAAGTCGAAGCTTAATGTTAGTGCGGCCCGCGCATGCATCTGGGCATTTTATAGTTTGTAACAATCGTGGGCTGAGCTCTATGGCTGCGCTACCATAGCTCAGGCTCGTGACAGCAACACGAATTAGCAATTGTTTACTTGCAACATGTTCCAGCCCGCAACTTTCTGTCAAAATAATAATGCCTAAGTCGCCCCTTGAGGGTATTTTCTATGCGATAAACGACACGGGTTAAAACAGACGGGAGGTACGGTGACAAGTCTCATTTGTAGCCTAGACTCCACCTGCTAGACATCAAGTGTTTCGATTCAAGCAACGTTTTCACGAACTAGCCCCCTCATTAAACTACACGCAGGAGACGTGCGGTTTGCAATGACGCGAAAGCGATGCATGCAGGACATAGTTTTGCACAAACTGAAGCAGAAATAAATCAAATGTTGAAACAAAAAATCACGTTTCATGAGGTCTTGGGTCTGTTATTCACATATCTGATTCTGGAGTATGTCTGCCTTTTGGAGATTATGATCGATCGTAATTGACAGTGATCTGGGTGCGTCTGTGAAGGTGCGTCTTTTGAGTGAACGACAGTGTTTTCTAGCGGCTACCATGCTTCGACCCTCTGCCCAACATAATGGAGGTGCCAGTGGTAATTGAGATGATAGTATCCTGGACCCCGTACAGACAGCTGAAAAATTACAAAGTCACTTGACAGGCACTGATTTGACCAGGCTACTTCATTGTATAGCCTACAAAAGCGTTGTGTTAGTAGCCTAGTAGGCGTAGCCATAGTTTACTGTTGTTACATTTTACTGTTTTGCTGTTAATTTCTTATGTAGGGGAAAGGACAAAAAAAGTAAAGTAAAACTGCTCAAATATGTTCAACATTCAGTATTTACTGAGAGGTGCATAATTCGAGGTATTGTCATCCAGGCATCATATGATGATTAGATAGGCTATACAGTATTTACACCTTCGTAAACCACAGACTTGGGGGGGGGGGACCTATGCGGCCCCCCAACCAGTTGATGTTGGTTACAGTGGCCCCCAGCTCATTTGAGTTTGAGACCCCTGCCTTAAAGGGATAGTTCGGATTTTAAGACACAAAGTTATATGGGTTCCCTGTCAGCAATGTTGTGCATCAGCACTGACTTACCCCCGACAGCGTCCTGTGAGCCGAGATCCAGCCGGTTTTTGATCGTTTTTGATGCCGGACTATTTTCTTCAGCAAGTTTCTGGGGTCACGAAAGTAAAGTGTTTTTCTTCTCAAAACCATATGCGTTCAACAGAGTGATATATTTGCACCACAAAAACATTGTCCAGCTGTCAGTAGTGCGCAGTGATAGGAATCGCGAAAAATAAGTAAGTGATAACGAGGTTTGAATTTTTCCTGGACAACGTTTTTGTGGTGCAAATATATCACTCTTTTGAACGCATATGGTTTTGAGAAGAAAAACACTTTACTTTCGTGACCCCAGAAACTTGCCGGACTACTTTCTTCAGCATCAAAAACCGGCTGGATCTCGGCTCACAGGACGCTGTTGCGGGGTAAGTCAGTGCTGATGCACAACGTTGCTGACGGGGAACCCATATAACTTCGTGTCTTAAAACCCGAACTATCCCTTTAAACCTGCCTTTCTGATTGAATTGAATGTTCTTACTTCATGTATTCACAATATGAAAGCGCAGACATTATACTGTGAAACTATGGCAAAATATAATTCCCCATATATTATCTCATAACATCTATTTATTGTGTGTGCATGATAAAGTCACATTGTTTTAGTCCAGCTGTCCTGCCACAAAATGTATAGTTCATTATATTATGTGTGTGTGTGTGTGTGTGTGTGTGTGTGTGTGTGTGTGTGTGTGTGTGCGCGAGTGTGCGCGCATGTCAAGTTGTATTGTTTTAGTCCAGCTCAGCACGCACCTCTCACCTTTCCTCTGGGCGATGAGTTCAAGGCGGCGCTGCTTCATGTCGGCACTCAGCTGCTCCACCATGCGGTCAATGCAGTTGTCCAGCACCAGGGAGCGTGCCTCGGAGCTGATGGCCTGCCGGCAGATGGGACACTCGTCCTTGCGCTGCCGCCACGAACGGATGCAGTGCAGACAGAAACTGTGGGCGCAGTTCAGGGTCACGGCCTGACGGAGGACAAGGAAGGTGAGAGAAATTGGTGACTGGTGACAACAGGAAGTGGACTGGACGCTACTGGAGCCAGGAGCAGTTCATCACTTTTTAATATACTGCAATTCCAAATTACAAGGATACAAGGATACAAAAATGTTTATTTGTTACATGCATATGATTACTAATGTAAAGAATGCAGTGAAATTGTCAGTTCCTTAGCCATTATACCTAGATTTAAGTGATCAGAAAAAAAAATTATGTCTTCTGAAATAGTATTGCTCCGGTAGACAGCGCATAAATCAGTATGAATTCCTGCAAAACAATGGACACATTCCAAATTCCCCATGAGAACATAACAAGACAAACACAAAGTAGGTTTCATGCTTGCCAAGAATGGAACCACTCCCAGAAAAATGGGAACATTATGCTTGGCTGTCTTTTCCTTCATGACAACAGATCCCACCAAATGTTAAATAACCTCTTCCTGAGACAATCACTGGTTTCTGCTTATGATTAGTGTTTGCTTTTCCTTCTCCTTTTCCGTCCCATCTGTACGTCCAGCAACCCCGCCATCTATCATCTACCTGCACAACATCTCCAACATGCTTGTCCAATCTGCTGTGCACTTTCAGCAGGCTCACAATGTCCGATTAGCACTGTGAGCACAGCTATGGCATCCGATTGAAACATGTAGTGTGAGTTACCAAAACCGGAGAGGGGGTTAGATCTTTCAGCGACCCATGTGACGCACGCCACAGGAAGTGTGTCACATCAAAAGGTGCATACCCAGTCTACCCAACGATAAGCCAATCATCTGTTAGCTAAGGGACACCACAGAAATGAGTGACAGCTGAAAGCAGGCTTCGGAACTTCATCAGACCTTAAGATCTTCATCAGCCAACCTTTGATTTGCACAAGTGTTTCAAAAGTTTAGGCATTCTTTATGTTCAATATTGTAGTGTAATTCTCCATATCCAAGTAATGGGGTTTACAGAGCTTTGTCAATTAATATAGGCTATACAAATACATGTTACATGTTTGAAGCATTGTATTAAAAGTAATATATATTTCTGTCCAAAATGTTGCACTTCCTGCACATTAACTGCACATAATCCCTAGCCTATGCAGATTTCAGTAGTTCATTTTTTTGTAAGGGCTATACACAAAGTAGACTAAAATTAAATTATCCAGTAGTTGGGAATTTTCTAATGGGCTTGCAAGACTTATGATTAATCATAATCATGATTGACACGATGAATTAATCATATCAGAGATACAGAGGATGTTATCTTCATTCATATGTGTGAAATTTGAAGCCTTATAAATGAGATATTGGGAGCAAGTCGATATGGTTGGTCTGTGCATGGTTTGTGTAGTAGCCTGCTTACAGCTGCTATTATGTCACTTCCAGTATGCCCCGTTGTCGATTCAACTGATTGGCGGCTCGTCTGACAAGTTTGTCTACAAAAAGGATCCAAAGCTGCCATCTTTGTCCATATAAGGAGATCGGGGTGATAATTGAAGCTAACTACCTATGGCAAGTTGCATTGTACAGTATGTTAGCTCAGGGGGAAGCAAAGATCAAAGTGTGCCGTCTTCACCAACCAAGGATCATAGTATCCACCCGAAGGCAGAGGACAAAACTGTGTATCGCAAAACGTCTGCATTTCCAATTTCTTCATACCGGATCTCATTTGGGTAAAGATGGTAGCTCTTTTGTAGGTGAACTTCAGACTCAGAGGTCTCTTTCTGTGGTGTACATCACATGTCACTGAAAGATCTAACCCCTACTGCAAAATCGGACGTACATGCAAGTTAATGCAACTGGACCAAAAAAAAAAAAAAAGTGTCTACCTGGCCTCGCCTTAATGTTGACTATAGTAAGCGCTTCAAGTGTAACTATATATACTACAAATAATGCTGAATTGAGTTCAGGGTCATGTTGTAAAAATGGAAATTTTTTCAAGTTGAAGGTCCCACCTTGATGAAGAGCTCAGAGCAGATGATGCACTGCAGTTCGCTCTCCAGTACCTCAGTCATCTGGGTCACCACCTCCTCCTTCTGAGCCTTGGCTTTCTCCTTCTCCTCCTGCCAGAAACCATCAACATCTCCAGTCATCTCATTGCATTTCCAGAGCGACTACGATGATATGGTATATCTGATTAACTGTCATAAAACTGTTATATCAAACAATGTATTTCTCCCAGGCAGATCATAAGGTACCTCTAGCTCTTTGTCTTTGGCCTGTAGAATCTCCTCGAAACCTTGGCAAGAGTTTTTCAGTTCTTCAATAACTTTTCGGTGCTGCAATGAAACATTAGAGAATGGATTAAACCAGCACTGACATCTAACAAACAATAGCAACAAGAGGCAATGGCAGGCAGTCTAAGGCCCCGTTTACATATAGGAAAAACATATATTTTTTCATGCGGTTTGGCCTTTTATTTACACGAAAATGGATGTCTCTCTGAAAACAATTATTTCTGAAAACTCGGTCAAAGTGGATATTTGAGAAAACTCCGGGTTTCACGATAACATGTTAACAGGGAGGAAACGGCGTGTTTGTATTGTGACATCGTTTGTTTCAAATCTGTGATTGGCCACCTCTTTGCTAGAGGGGTTTGTGACACCCTTCCCCAGCTGTTTTTAGCATAGATGTGAACAGAATCATTTTTAAAAACAATAGAGGAGATGACGTCCATTTTTTTTTTATACCCTGCTACTTATAAACGTCTGAGAATAGTGAACATGCCTTTGGGTTCAATATAAAAGTTTGGCACAATTTATGTTTTTACCAAACAGACAGAACAATTTTTAAAGGTCTCTTACTTCTTGTAAAGCTTGCTCCAGTTGCTTCCTCAATCCGTCCTCCTGTTGCTGCGCTTTTTCCAACTGCCACACAAAAAAAAAGAAAGACAGAAAAAAAAAAAAAAAATCAGAGCCAGAAGGAAATAATAACCCACTGGTTGGGAACCACTGAACCTATTCCAATTATCACACCATTTTTCTTTGACAGAAATACTGTGATGATGTCAAACTACACGAGTGCCACTGACAATGTGTCATCTCTTTCTGGCTTACATCCCTATGTGCAATGAGGACACCTGAATACTCCTTTGTAGGCCACACTGTATGGACAAAAGTACTGGGACACTTGAAGGAAGGGTAAGCGTGGTACTGTCATAGGGTGCACAAAGCAAGGCCTATACTGTACATACATATTTGGGTGACTTTATTACGGAATAAATTTACTGGCCCAGGCCCACACAGAGCCCTGATCTCAACCCCATCGAACACCTTTAGGATGAGCTAGCAGATATCGCAAGCCAGGCCTTTTAGTCCAACATCAGTGTCTGACCTCTCGAAAGCTCTTCTGGATCAGACACTCCAAAATCTTGTGGAAAGCCTTCCCAGAAAAGTGGAAGCTGCTTTATGGTAGCTGTCCTATGACTACATATTTAGAATGGTATGTAATGAGAGTTTCAGTAGGTATTGTAGCCTGATATCCGAATACTTTTGTCCATATATAGTGTATTTCACATAACACAATTTCATTGACCTCTTTGTACAGTAACAACAAACAGGTACAGAAGGAAATGAGCAACAGGCCCAAATGCTGGTAATATATATATGAAAGTGGCTAGTAAATTTCAGGCACAACATAATGATTAATTATTGACCAGCTGGTGAATTTGGCCATTTATTTATCTGTCTAGCTAGCCTAAGCAAGCAAGCAAGCGAGCAAGTTGCGGCAGCACAGGCTCACCTCCAGTCTCCGCTCCTCGTCACAATAGGTCTTCTCCAGGCTCTTCATGCGGCTGAGGGCCTGCTTCTGCTGGCTGCGCAGCTGGCCCCTGAGCACCTCCAGCTGGCCACGCAGCCCGCTCACCTCCTGCTCCCTCTGGGAGTCCTGCTGCAGCCGGCCCTCCAGGGCGTACACCTGCTTCTGCGTGTCTTCCACCTGCTCCTTCAGCGCCTGCATGTGGCTGTAGTGTCGCACGCTGCTCTCCAGCTCCTGGCTGCCCACCTCCAGGACCAAGGGGCTGCTTGGTCCACTCCCTGCAAGAGTCTTGCCCGGGGCAAGCGAGGCCACCTTGCTGGGCCCAGCCTCCTGCGAAGCCCCGGCGGGGCAGGGAGTCCTCTCAGGGTGCAGAAGGGGCTGTAAAGGGGAGCGCTGGACAGGGGATTGGTTGGAAGCGCAGCTGCGTTGCAGCTTCGATTTGGAGCTGGGTGAGGCGCACACGTCGGATTCGTCCACGGGACGTTTCCGTTTGGCAATCTTGTGCTTGATGACCTTGTAAGAGCACACGCCGGGGCAGAGTGGCTTGGCCAGGCAGCCTTCCACCTCCTGCAGGCTTCGGCGAACCAGTGTGTATTCATATTCTACTGGGGAGTCACTCAAGGGCACCCCAATCCAAATGGTGTTACCCTCCTCCACAACATGAGGCACTCCAGCAGGTATTCGGTCCTTGTTCACCCACACACCATTCACACTCTGGAAAGGAGACACAGAGAACGGAATGAGGGAGCCTATTGCATAACATACACGAAAAATGAAACTTCAGATGAAACCAGCTTGATCATATATGACACAGGAAAGAGATAGATACCATATTGTCAGTTACTGTCCATTGACCACTGGCAGTTTGTTTGAAAATACAGTGCTTCCTCGATATCATGAGAGGACATGTCACGGATAATAACCGATGAGTAACATCCAAACCACGTCCAATGGTAACCTGTAAGAACACAACAGTGTCAACATGATGAGGTCAAAACAAATAAGGTAACTTTAACAGTTGCTATATGACGTTAACATTAAACATGATACGCTAACGTTCATTATTTCTCATTCTTAACCCATTTCGAAAGCTACGGCTATTTCATCTTAAAACATGAAGGTACAATTAGTTTGCGTCTGTTAGGTCAGCTCAGGAGGACAATTTAATCTAACGTTGCCGGAGTCCACAGAGAGGACTTCTGTACAGACTAACGTTAACCTAGCATCTTCTTAGCAAACATGAAGCTAAATGCTATGTTGTGAAGTTGTGCCAGAAGGGTAGCAGCTATTTGATCTTGATTGAGGGTTAAACAATGCGTCGGTATTCCTCGTATTGCTATTAAGTATGCAGAACCACATATTTAATGTCCTAACTGTTGCTGGCCAATTGTTGCTGTCCAATTAACCTCACCTAACGAACGAAAGCTTCTGACTAGCCAAGCTAATTGACATAGGCGCACAAGCTAGCTATCATAGTCAGCTAACGTTACCTCCACATTTTCGAATAAACGGAGCCAATCTGTTTCTCTCCCAATTCGTTGTAAACACCATATTTCATCATCAACGACATCGTCCTCGTCCTCTGTGGAAGCGGATATACAATTTGCAGTAGTTTCCATTACTGATCTGCCATTTAGGGCTGGCTTCTTCTATATGTTGCAATAAAAGGAGTTTCTCTTTAGCATGAAGTTTCCAGCTACAGCACTAACAAACCGACAGACAAGGCAATGGTCCAATCAAAGTCTACAGAACGCCATCATTGATCCAATGATGTTCGACCTAGCACATTTCCCATAATTCTTCACTGCAAAACTTTTTCCTCCCTATGATTAGGCCATTTGCTTATTATGAATATTCATTACATATTTGCTCAATTTAATAATATTAAGCATATTTGCTGATTTTCGTTAACGTCGAATAGCGCACTATTAGTCCAGGCAAAGTAAGGTCTGACCCAAAACTAATAGCAACAGAATTTATTTTCACAGTTTTATAGCCTATTTCAGTTGATGATTTAAACGCCATAGTGAAAGTCCATGGAAATATTGGAAATATCTTCAAATAAGAGTTGTTTCTATGCATTATCCATCATGACTAAACTGTAATGTTGTAGGAGTTCTGAAGGATAGGGAGGAGACTGAGAGGTCAACAGCTTTGTGGCATGGTGTGAAAACAACCACCTACTCTTGAATGTGTCCAAAGACAAAGGATAGTGGACTTTAGGAGGGCGAAGTCGAAGATAGTTGAACACTGCCTCCATAATAGGGAAAGAGGTAGTGAAAAACTACAACTAGCCCATGGGTGTAGGCTGTACATCTGCACAAACTGGATTGGAAGTGCAACAGTGAGACTGTATAGGAAGGGACAGAGCAGACTATACTTCTTGAGGAAGCTTATAGGTCTAATCAAAGCCATCGAGATATCGATGGCTTTGGGTCTAATGTGTGCAGCAGGATGTTGAACATGTTTTACCAGCCTGTTGTTTCTAATGCCATATTCTTTGCAGTCATCTGTTGGGGCACCATCAGACCAAATGACGCCAAACAAAGAGTTGATTTAAAGAACTGGCTCTGTGCTACACAGAGCCCCTATAGAGTTGTGAAAAATCATTAACATTATGAACAGCACCCCATTGAACAAATTGGTTAGAGAACAGAGTGTTTTCAGCTGGAGGTTGCTTGAATTTCACTGTAACAAGGGCCGTTATAGAAAATAATTTCTCCCCACTGCCATAACTATTTACAATTCTGAGAGACAATGCACAGTTTACAACCACTTGCACAGAGACATCCAACTGTATATATCTATGATGCTATATGTGTGATATATATTGTTTATATTATTAATTGCTGTATCACCATAATTTCCCTTTGGGGACGAATAAAGTCATCCATCTATCTATATTATAAGCATTAATGAGAATAGGCCTATAGGCATAACCGACCCCATCTAAGCTGACATGGAATTTCAGAGTTAGTTGAGGAACATCTTAGTTAGTTAGTACATTTCTCAGGCTTATTTCAGACTGGTTTGTTGAACAATTGCTGTCGAGTTCACTGGACGCTACACATATAGTATACTCTTTGTGACTGTGGCCACATAATTCACAGAGAGCCTTTCAGAAAGTGTAGCGTTCAGAGTAAATCGGAGTGAGTCTATCATACGCATTTTGACATTATCACCAATAGCAGAGTGGTACCCTACAGTGAATAAGTCAGCAATACAGCACAAGCAGAGTTGGTGATTGTGAACTGACAGAGAGAATTATCATCAGATTGAGCCTGTAACATCTGCATATTGTAATGAAGCAAATGGCAGATTGTCATTCACATCCACTTAGTGTGTCAACAGCACAGCACAAGCAGAGTTTGGTAAGTCTGCAATGATGTAGGAATAGCATGGCAATAGAGCAAACAACAGCTACAGTTCTATTATCTCAAACTCAAGGTACACTGACATATGGGGCCCAGTGGCCTAATGGATAAGGCATCAGCCTCCGGAGCTGGGGATTGTGGGTTCAAGTCCCACCTGGGTCGTAATATTGGGGGCAGCCACAACCTACTGAGCTCAAGCTTGTAACCAAAGGGTTTGATCCCTGACCAGTAGGAAAAATGTGGGTGGGGGGGAGTGGTTGGGCATTGCCTTCCCATGCCCACATCCACAGCTGAAGTGCCCTTGAGTAAGGCACCTGAGAACTGCTGTTAAGCTCACTGCTCTGGTGTAGTGTGTGCTTCACATCACTGTATATTCACTAATTTACCGATTGGGATAAATGCAGAGACAGAAACTATACTTATATACTTGTATAATACAGAAAATGAAATCTGACATAAATGAAGTCTCTGTTAATGCAAGCCCAGATTGATATATGCAGTATACTGTGTAAAACTGTTTATCAGTCATGAAAGTACTATGTACATCTACCAAATCTCAACAGACATTTTTATATCGATTTTGCCACATAATTAACGTTGTTATAAATAGGCTAATGTGTGGATGCTCTTCCTGTCATAACCCTTCAAATAAATGTCAGATCAACTGAAAATGTAGGGCACTGGTAATTTCTCATGTTTATTTACAGTCAGTGGCAGTCTGAGAAATCACTGTCAACATATTCCACAGCTGTCATTTAGATATTTTTAAAAGATTATTTACATTTAGGCCATGCCATCCCTCCACCACCGACTCATCTTTGGATTTTACAGTCAAAACAAATCAAAACATCCTAATGAACACAAAAATAGGACATGCATAGAAACACAGACAGTTCAGATTATGGCTTTCATCAGTGAATTGGTCTGGAAGTTAAAGGAAAGGAAGAAGGGTCCAGATATGGAACATTTCCTTGGCACATTTCTCCTGGTTGAAAACAATAAATCTCTTTAAGGCAACAGAAGTGGTGTGTGTGTGGGGGGGGGGGGGGCACTCTTTGTGAGAAAGATAATGCATTGATGACGTACATCACAGTGTGATAGCTCGCTAGAGGACTTGCAACAGTGTAATCACAGTGGTAGGTGCTGGGGGCGATAGTGCAACTATGGGCGCTGACCAAGAGGAAACACACCTTCCTGTTGTAGGACAAAGGTCAGTATGGAGGAAAGCGCAGATGTCCAGCTCAGCAAAACCAACATTTCACAAAGAAAGACAAACACAACAGAGACCTTTGAAACAACTGCAAAGCAGATAAAGCATCAACTAAAGCCTCCTTCCACTGTTAGAATACATGTCCCGTTGTGTTGTCAATAGTATATTACCAGAAATGCCCATAAAAGCAAAACATCTTAAGAGTTTGTGTCCAAAACGCTACATCCTCCATTTTCATTCATTCAGATCATTTTTTGTTTTTGTTTTCCAAGCAATTTCAGTAGAACTGTAATTGGGTATTGTTATTTAATGTATTCTTTACTAAATAAAAACAACACAACTGCAATTGTATTGTTATTACCGGAAAAACACAATTGAAGAACATTACTTATTAATGTTAAAATGGAGATATGTGTTTTGGAACCAAACTCTTGTACCATGTGAAGCAACAGTTATTTTCCGTGTGATTTCCTCAGTGTAAACATCCATGCAAAGGATGGCAAACAGATATCAGATAACCACAATCAAGCTAACATTACATTGGCCAACCCTTACTCAAAATAAAATAAAACAAAGCATAAAAGCACACATGGAAAGACACTGAATAAAGGTGGACATTCAATCTTCTTACACTAGCTTGATTAAAATGTGTGTATTTCAATTAGAAATAAGGCTTTACATATTCAAGAAGGCTACATTTATGGAATGTATTTTCTCTCAGTCACAAAATAGCTCAGTGCAGAATGGAAGTTCAAAGAGTGCTCACAGAAGGTGAAATGTGAAAGACTGGGACGGATTATAGCAATTAATATGGCACTTGGATGGTCTTTTACAGCCATGATTTCGCTTCAATACACTTTTGTTTTGTAGCGTTGGCCGACAGAAGAGAGAGAGAAAAAAACCCACATAATGAAAAAAAAGTCCTATGGTCAGAAAGCAAACCTACTCACAGATCACAGGCTATCAAAATCTTACCATTTAATTACACTTATCACATCATCTTTTTTTTTTTTTAAAGAAAAATTAAGATTTACATTCCTGAAATAGTGATGCGTGGTATCTCTTTTTGCCCACCTGCATCTTTGGAAGACACTGTGAGTTACAGTAAATGAAACATTTTTCCAGCAACTTCTTGCTCTAATGATCTTAATGGCACTTAACACCCCAAACATTTTTGAGGAAACAATAAAGGAAGCCCTTGGCTTAGAGACGTTTGGCATAGTTTTTGCATAGTGCATGGTCCCGGATGTCCCCCCACCCTCCATTTTTCATGTGCGGCTGGTGCTGTGCAGGGCCGTGGTCTGTCACGGTGAGAGTATTTGGAAAAAAGGCTGGCTTTCCTTGCTGGAGCGACTCCTGCACCTTCACCTGGGCCTGTTCAGGGCGGCAGGCCTCCTTCTTGTGCATGCCACAGTCGCCCGTATGCAGAACCCTGGAGCCACGTGCCACAAGCACCTTCAGGGGCTTGGAGATGCACGTCCCAGAAAGGTTCTGCAGGGTCCAGTCCCAGTTGTAGTCATCGTAGGTGCAGTACTCGTTGTTGCAGCCCATCAACTTGTAGTAGACCTCCCTGGAGATGCCCATGCCAATGTTGTGCTTCGTTGACAGCCAGCTCGCGGTCTCCAGCTTGCCTGACAATTCCTGAAAGCGTCCCAGGCCATCGTGGTTGCCCAGGGCCAGCATATCGCAGTCCGGGCAGTCAGACTTCCTGTGCTCTAACATGCCCTTGAAGAACTGATAAAAGTCAGGGAGGATGTAGTTGTCCTCCTCAATGAAGATGGTGAAACCGCTGAATCCCTGAAGAGCATGTACCCGTTCCCACACAAAATGAAGTTTCCACCACCAGTGATGTTTAGTCTGTGTGATAGAAGCCTCCCGGTAATGACCGTAGGAGTCTGGGTGCTCAGCATTGAGACATCCTGATTTGATGGCATCAGCCTTGGCTATATCCCGTGAACAGTCCTTTGGGTCCTGTCCAGGAAACTCATTTGGATAGAGCTGTCGGCTGTAAGGGAAATAAATTTGCAAAACCTTGCAGAAGGTGATCGCCTGAACTACATCGGCCATTTCCTGGGAAAAATAGTCATGACTGAAGATGATCAGAAACTTGTGAATATCTGCAGCATTTTCCAATGACTGAATTAACATTTTGAGGTAAGCTGGTCTGTTGTGAACTTGCACAACAATGACCACTTCGGGGTCACCTGGGAACTTGCCATCATTCTGAATAACTTGTTTGAAGTTACTGTCATATACTGATGTGCGCATGTCCATGACTGATCCATACTGAAACTTACTGATGACAGTGGCTTGGGTGTTGGGGTCCTGAGGTGGAGTCTCCGGAGGTTTATCTGAGACTATAGCTAGTTTGGTATATATTAAAATTAGCACAAGTAAGGAGACGAGCACAAAGGCAATTATGTTTCGTCGGAGAAGTCTAAATCTCATTTTGTCACATTGAGCTACAAACATTCATGAATTCGCTTGCAGGCTACAGATGGGAGCACAAACAAACATTCGTGTTCATTGTTTAGACGTGCGTTATAAAACGTGTCCGTTTTAGATTAATCGCTGCGTTGGTTTCTGCAGAAAGTCTTCAAATGCGCATTCAACACATTGTTTCGTAGAGATCCTCAGCGTGTGTGTCGAAGTAGACTATGACATTTGCCTCACGTTCATTTAGGTAAGCATAGCAGCCCCTGAGATAAAACAATACAAATAAACCACCGTTAGGCCGTTCACTTAGAAACGTTAAAAGTACAACATTCGTGTTACTTCTATGTTGTAGTAGGCTATACAATCTTAAAGTTTACTCACCTTACAGAAATTGTCATGTGTCATAAAAAAGCTAGAAACCAGGAAGAGGAAAAAGACAGTTCGTGTTCAAGGGGATGACTAGAAGTTGTCTGCTGACGTGTACTACAAACTACAGCCAACGAGAGCAGACAAAACTCAAAGTTGACGAATCAGTATCCTACCTATGCTCTTGTAATTTGAGAAGGGATATCACGAATTGCTCAGAGAGTCTGTGCGCTACAGAAAACGAGGAAGCGAAGTTTCAGCCCAACCCATCGACCAGGCGACCGAAAAGTTTTTTTCCGTGTCAAAACTTGTCGGGACATTGAAGTGTAGCTATGTCTTTGCGCTGCGCTTACTGCGCTCTTATTTTTGGCGGAAACAGTGATCGGTTGTAGCCTATCTATATAAGCCCTCAACTCGTTACAAAGTTAGACTTCGATATCCTTTCAAAGGGTTAAGGGAAGGAATTCTGTTCTGCCTGCATGGATATTATTCCAGGCCCCATTTAATTAAATCTTGCTTCCCACGGGAGTTAATGGGCCCTCCAACCATGGGGCCATGTTGTCACCACCCTATTCTCCCCTGTTCCCCTAAACAATGACAGAAGATTATACAGAGTAGATTGTAATGCGAAACATTTAATAAAGAATGAATTTCATTAAGCAGCTGCATTGTTACTTCTACTTTCTGCCCAACAATAATAAAATCAATCAAGGTATTTTTATTTTATTGTATTTTTTAAAAAATAGATGCGTTTTTTATCCTTTGAGAGAAAGCCATATGGCCAAAAAGGTAATTATCATTCCATTTGGTCTAATCTGGCCCACATGTAAATGAGAGTAACAGCACTTCATCTTTTACCCTCTAGGTGGCAAGAGTAAGTCACAAGTATCCAGGACTCTGATATCAGACAATACAAATAAAATGTGGTAGTAGTATGCACTTGGGTACAATTATACCCAAACACATAAATCATATAATTTACACCAACTATTTCTATTTGTGATAAATGCCATAAAGACAATGTAGCATTTTGAGCGGTGATTTTTTCCTCTGGCAACTTAAATGTTACTCAACAACGAGGTAAAAACAGCCTAATAGTTCCCCCGTGCTTGTGGCCTTAACAATGAGGGGGGAAATCGCACTTATGCAGAGCCTCTCATGACATAAGCTACATAATAATATGCCACAATGAACTGTTCCTGTTTCCATAGCTGAATGGAGTCGCTGGTTGTTCCAGGCCATCTTGAACTGTTTCCTCTGGAGGAGGTGCCTGCCTTGTTGCTCAGCACACACATAAAATATCTCGGATCTGCTTCCCCTATGCTTGATTTGCGATCTGGATCAATGTGATTCATTAATGAAAAACACATGTGCTCCAACACCATTTTTTTGCAGTTTGTTACAAACATGATAAAAAAAAAAGCTTTCTTTGTATTAGTATAACAAAAAATGCTGTCGATAAAAATTAATAATTGCATTTAGTCTTTCAGGGATCTGTTCAGGTATGGAGTAGAATTAACTGGCTGTGAAATATGATAGGCTAATTTTTGTAAAAGAAGTTTACAAATTTAAAGATTAGACTGAGAAATTAGAATCATTTGAGTGTGTAAGATCACTGTAGAAGAGCAGGCAAAATGTTTATCTCTAACTAGGCCTAAAGGAAGCCTACTTGTAGTAACACAAAATTTAGCCTCAACACAACATATTTATCTGTGAATTGAAGTAAAATAGCATGATTCAACTGGAAGTGTTTTGAAGCTTGACATCAAAGCAAAAATCCCCTCCATATGTGAGCTCAGTGACATTTGCCATCAAAACATGTACTCCACTTACTAATGTGTTGGTAAGGGTGGGGTGGGTGAGATGGGGAGGGGGGGGGGGGGGGGGGGGGTATTTTCATCATAACAAAATGAATATTCTTCCATGGTAGACATCTATCACTCCAGCATGTTTGATATTTATTTGTTCCAAAACAAGACCTTTATCCAATTTACCTAAAACATCTGATCATAGTATGAGTTGTTTGACTGCAATTTGTTTACTAATGCAAACAGAAGAAAATAGCAACATCTATTCAAATTCTCATCATCGTTCCTCTATGTGTCGCCTACAGTGCATACATATGTGTGCATACTTGCATATTTGTGTTTTTCTTTGTCTGGGACAGGTTAACACACAGAACTATTGACTGGTTGCACATTTGATATATTGGCTTTTTTATTATTCCTCTGTGAATGGAGTATAATTGAGTCTAAATGTAGCCAAATATTATAAATAATGACCATGTCTGTAAAACAAGAACAATGCAAAATATGATTGTGCTCTTGGCCAAAACAGATATTGCTCCATGGAAAGTACACTCTTTAAAAAGAAAACATGGTTTTAGTTTGTTTAGTTCAGTTATATTTAAGCCTAGATTATGAATATTTAAGCCTAGATTATGCAGTGATGACAATCATGCAAAGATCGTACATAGACAATACATGTATTGTTGTATAGCAGAATTCAGTCAGAATATTGATATTTTGAATCATGTTGCAATTCGACAACATGAAAGTCATGTCAACTTAAGCTCAAAGTCAAACTCAGTCAATAAATGATGATATCATATTTTATGATTGTGTTTGCACTCTGTGAGACATGTCTGAAACATATCTTGACTTCCTGAACAAGTGAATATGATCCATTCATTCATTCATTCATTTTCATAGGGATCTATTAAATAACACCTTTTACTGCCCAAGCATGTATTAAATACATTTGATATCAGTTTCTGAAGTCAAAAATCCAAAAAAGTAATGGCAAAAATCTGTAAGTCTGTAAATCCAACCACAGCAAACCACAGTTCCAATAAAAAAACAATTTTTATTGGAACATTTTGACCCGTGTGTTTCATGCGAGCCAGGGAATAATATGTTGCAATAAAAATCTAATCAGTGCTTCTCTTTCTCCAGTCCACAAGAATAACGTCTAATGTCTATGTTTAAGGATGTGTCTGCGCCTCTCGTATGCTACCTCCCAAACCAGATAGTCACTTGTAGCATGTGATGCCACAAATCATATTAAAAAACTGGCTGGAGAAGAAACTGGAGAAGACAGTCTGTTGACAGATTCACAGAGAAAAGAATCACTCTTTTTAAAATGTAGCCCTGCTCTCTACTCTGGCAGCTGTATTTAGGGAACGCTGCTCATCTCAGCAAAAAGTAGAGTCACCGTGTGTTCAGTTCTAGTGTATAACCCTGATATCAAGCCAGGTTTAGAGAGTACAGAGTATATGGCTGTGTATGGCAATGTGCCGTTCAAATAACTGAATGAAAGACAAAAATTACTCAGAGTGCGAGTAGAAGGCTATTGTCAGTAATCACTCCAAACAGTTGCTGTTTTGTAGAGGTAAGCCTGTTCAGAGAAATATTTGAAAAAAAAACTTTAATTAGACATGCCAACTAATTAAAAGCACAAAGGTCTGAAATGAAATGTACCTTTCATATTATTTATTCTATCTTAGCAAGACACTGCAACCACTATACCTATACTCTAAGAAGAGATGTGTCATTTTGACACATTTCTGTGTGTGCTTAGGGACGACACATTTTGTGTCAATTTCAACACAGCAATTGTGTGGCTAGCTTGGTGAAAAACAGAGTTCAGCCATCTCAAAACAACAAACAGAATGTGTATTTACAAAAATATGTACCTTTTTGTTTGTTGTTTGCTTGTTTATATTGTTTTTGTTACTACACGAAATTAACACAAAATCGTGTCATCCCTGAGCACACACATTTTGTGTCAAAATGACACATCTCTTATACACTGCAAATGATTGATCGAGATTATTAGTTTTTACTTTCGTTTACATTCTGTATTATTATTTCTTCTCTTCTAGTGTAACTCATAGGCCTACATGCACAGTACCCAAGTGATTATGTTAGTGAATTCATATGTCTATGTTTGAAAACAATGGATTTGTTGCCTAGGGGAAGAAAGCAGACTTTTTTTTCCCCTTATAGGTCATAAGCATCCAGAAAAGCACTTTTCATAACAGTATACATTAACTATTTTTTAAAAGGTCCATTTAGCTCTCTCAGCTGTTCATAAATATTTGTCTTACCTCTTGACAATGTTTGGAGTAACGCAATGTGATTGCATTGAGCAGTATGTTGTTCCACCCAGTGAGAGAGGGAAGAATGGGTGTGTGTCCAGAGCTAGGTTACTTGGCTATGATTAGAGACCAGAGACCAATCTATCAAATGTAATCTCCCTTAAGATTGACTTAATTATGTTTTAAAACACCCTTTATAATAATAGCAATGCTTGACTTTAACAATAAAGCCAATCATTTTTTTTTTGCAAGAGTCAGATCTCTGCTTACACAACTTGAAATAACTCGTGGCTGAGTCATTGTTTTGAATATTCCAAATAAACTACAGATAACATTATGCATACTCCATCTGTGTCTTCTCTCCCTGTCCCTCTCTCCATTCTCTTCTTCTCCTTACTCTCTCTCTCTCTCTCTTGATCTCTCTCCTCTCCCAGTCACACATACCAATACAATAGATATTCTAATACATTTTGTACGTTGAATTTTCCCTTCCCAGCATAGTTTTGGGTCAGTTGATTGGCTTATAAATCAGTTCAGACCACTATTTTTCATCAAACAAGATCTCTGCTGAGCTTCCACAGCCCAGCTCACTAACTCGGTTTTATTTGGACACTCAATATCAGGATCTTAAGCAAATGAGTCATATGTTTAGTGTAGCTTCAAGAGTCTTTATAGATCTATGAAAGAATGAGGAACACTAGAAAAAAAGAAAAACCCCAAAACACTTCAACCAGTTCTACCAATTCTTGTGAAAGTTTTCCTGTAAAAGTTCAAAAGCCACCCTTCAATCCAACAAAGTGCAAACTTAGCAAATGGAAAACCTGAGGAGCTTGCCTCGCCTCAGTGCAATATGCTCAAAATTAACCCTCATGATTTCATTGCGTTGTTTTGTTTATCTGTAATGCTAAAGGGATCCTTTTGAAAGGCCGACACATCGCACAGAGTCTCTAAGGACTGCATAGTGAGTTACAGTGCCATGAAATAATTCTTGGCCTGTAGACGACAATTTAGTCGGCACAAACTAAAGGCCTATGTTGGGTAGGGCTGTTTTTTGTAAACAGTAACATTGTTGTTTTTCTAGAGCACAATATTTATAAAAACCCATTTGTATCCATGCACATGTCACTACATTGTTTCATGACGTTTTTAATGCAGTTAAGTGTGAACGTTGGTTGGGGCGTTAAGCATGCTGTTTCTGACATGTGACCCTCAGCTATTCGGATCATCTTACATTCAACAATGTCTCCACCAGGCTCCTTGCAATTACATATTACCTCATGCTAAGTAACGGTACAGCACCGACATCCCTGACAGCTGTTTCCAATCAGCACACCCAGGCTATGCCTTGACAGTCATACATCCTCTTTCAAAGAAAAAGGGCAAAAAAAAGGGGCAAAAAAAGAAGCATGGGCCACAGGCGAAAAAAGTCACTGAAAGTACGTCAGGATGATGACTCCTCAGTTCCAATTGCATGCAGATGAGTGTGTTGCACGTAGCTATGTGATCATGCTCCAGCGACACAGGAACAAGACATGTGTGAGTGTGAGTGTGAGTGAGAGTCAGTATGAGCGTGCAAGGGAGGAGTAGCCTTGTCTCCGTGCAGAGTAAGTGCCTGGGTGTGGATACGTCTGGGACCAAAATATGCGTGAGGGAAAATATTAACCCCAAAGTTGCCCACAACCCACACAAACATTCTGTGAAATACCGTTCCAAAACAAACATTCTGTGAAATATTGTTAACATTCAAGCAACAATTAAACACATTTGACATATAATATAAAGACACACTAAGAGAGAGAGAGGGAAAAATACCAGAAATACAGGTGGTAATGTGTGCCAATGGTTTGGGGCCAGGTTAAATTTGGAACAGCTTATCAGCTTACAGAATCGAGTACACCATGACAAAAATGAACCAGAGCTTGGTCTGTGGACGCTCTAAGGCGCTATTTTGCAATACACCATGCCAGTGACACTGGCACTGAAGAAGAAGAAGACTCTTTGTCAAAGCTCATAGTAGGTCTGGAAACAGTTGCAGAGTTGGACTTCATTGACTGAAGGCGGTTTGTCGAAAACCCCTACAGAAGAAATCAGTAGAGCAGGAGGATGTGCTTTTAGGACAGTCCCAAGTCAATTCGACAGCTATTATTGTAAAATCAGATTTTGTTCCAGCCCAATACTTAATTCTTGTCACTTTTGAAACTTCAGCTCAGTATACACTGCTGCGTCGCTGACGAGCGCGTGATTAATTTGACTCCAGGGATCCGAGCACAAGCTGGAACATACTGAGGCACACAGTGTTATGGGCTGCATGTGGTTTTCTGTTGTTGCAACTGGACCCAGCTCAATTTGGACGTCTTTGCTCACTCACTGCCCCAGCTTACATTCAGAGGAAAGCTGGTCGATAGTCTGATGAGTCAGATCAGAAATCTGTACATGGATTAGTATCATATATGTGTTGTTATACTGAGGAAAGAGACAAGAAAAAATGTGTTCACAGATTGTTCCTACAGTATTTCTTTTTTCTTTTTTTAAAAACCAGTATGAGGCAGCATTCATCATCATTTCAACAGTGCGAACTTCCGCTTTTGTCTCCATCCCAATGTTTATCCCTCGCATTCCTCTTACATTTGAGGGAGAGCATGTACAAAACAGCACATGCTGAGGGTGTTTGGCCAATTAGAAAAAGAGCTTGCTTTCTGCTGTTTCGATTACCGAAGCGAGACGCAGACAGCAGGGCCCTTGGAGTACCCTCAAACTGTCACCGTGCAGATGGACGACCACAGGTTCTCTGGCTGCGCTAACTCCCTTACACAGAGTCTCTGAGCCAAAACGCCAGTCCTAATGAACAAGGGATATGTTTACAAAGGTATAAACAAACAAAAACAAATGAACAAGACCAAGTAATAACACCATTTGTTTTTAAACAAAGTAGGTGCTGTTATCACTTCTCAAAGCAATGTGAAAACCAAGTAGCATATGCATTTACCAGACAGTGGAATGCATGAGCATGTTACCGGGGGAGATCTTAAAATATAACTGTGGGAGTAGCATTCCATAAGCTGATATGTTCAGACAGGGAGTTTGTGAGCATATACAGTAGATGGTCCGTGCAGGAGCACACCCCCTTCATTTCACTCAAGACAAGAGGCAGAATACATAGGGGTTCACCAAAGTCAAGGCCTACTACCAGCCATTTTGTCTGATTGCTACCAGATCTGTTGACTTTCCAGTGCTCATAAAAGTGCTGTTCTTTGCAGGCTTCCTGGTTGCAGTGTTCTAATATAGCATTGTAAAAATGTGCAAGATATGCTAGCCTCAGAAACCTTGTTTTATGACTTGGAAATTCATCTACAGAAGCATGTAATTAAACATATCCCCCACGTGAAAAGTAAAAGTTTTAGGATCACACTATAGACTGCTCTTTGTGGCGTTGACTCATGCACATAATGCTTTTTCACACTGCGCGATAAGATAAGTTATTGTGTTTGCCTTATTGTGAGTGCCTCTGTGCACTTCTCTCACACACAACAGGATAGGACCCTAGACTGCTGCAGAGGCCAGATGTCTCTCATAGTATCAACAGAAGCAGATGATGGAACATGCCTGGCCAGGAAGCAGCTGGCTTTGTAAAGGACATGCTAGCTCTTTCCAGCACACAAACGAGAATGCACAAGAGCAAGTCTCTGAGTAAAGAGGAGACACATACTCTGTCAAGTGTGTACGCCTGTGTAGGATTACAGCATGTACTGTAGGGGTCTGTTGTCCTTGGCCTCTAAACTCATGTTAGTTGTTCACCCTTATCCCTCCTATGAGTGTGGCAAGCTCTTGGGTCAAAAGTTCATGTTGTTCAGAAAGGCTTCAATTTAAAACCTCTGAAAGCCTCATTTTCCATAACATCGTAAATTGTGGGATGCCACATTCATTTACAGATATGTCCTCCACTTCCACCGAAGACTGTGGCTCAGCCAATTAAGTCATCTAATACTTGAGACAAAGATGATTGTTACTTATTTTAAAAAACATTTGGGGCAGAGGTTTATTCGGCCACTGGGGCAGAGGTTTGATGAGGGCTGTGCTGCCTACCACACTGAGATCTGCCTCACACACTTCACAGAGTATAACCCTAAACCCTAAATCTGGTTGCAATTCTGGGGAAAAGTTCTTGATTTGAACCAATTACAAATCAATTACAAATGAGCAAAGCCAGAATGAGACTATTTTTCTACATGCACAGAACAGATTGATTACAATCATGGACTGCACTTATAAATATGCCTTTAAAAAAAACAAAACAAAAAAAACCCCAGACTGATTGATTCTTTGAACACAGCTTGATTTTAGCTCTAGCAGCAACTTGTGGTGTGCTCAACTTGAAAAAGCTGTCTGTAACTGTCGGAAGTTCACCTCTGAGGCCCGACATTTGACTAAGACAGATATGGCATATACTGTAAGATTTTTGACAATATTATTCACAACAGATGTTTCTGCCATATGCAATACCATGATGATGTTTAACATTCACCATGAGGTCTTGCTGTGCGAAATGAAATACATACATTATTCAGTTTATATGTATATATATATGGATCATCATGCCAAAGATTAAATTAAAAGAATCCCTCAGGGTGAATAAAGTATCTATCTATCTATCTATCTATCTATCTATCTATCTACTGTATCTACTGTATCTAGAATATGCAGAGTCATATAGCAGGCTTTCTGCTGTGGTGCATTTCAGAATCCAAGAAGCAAGCAGACCACTGGAATGATCTGGCCTGCAACTCAACCTAAATGGCTCTGATAGATTGTGGTTAACCCTGACTTTGGCAAAATTAACATGGAATTTCCTCCATAGAATGAACTGAGGGGAATTATATTTCTGCGAAATGTTTACGAGTTTGTTGCACCTTTCCCCCAAATTCACACAAAGGACGTATTTATAAAGCTTGGGTACATGGCTTTGAAGGGTGAAATGGTCCTTGTGAAAAGGGCAGTGATCCCTGGCAGGAACCCCCTATTTTCCTCTTCAGGCAGGCCTCACTCGTGTCATCATGTCCTCGCTGCAGGTCTCCAACAACAACAACACCCATCTGCAAATGTGTATCTTCAGTGGTTTCCACACAATCGGCAACCACTGGAGGCGATCCGTTAATTCTCCTGAAAGTCATAGGAAATGGGAGCCCATTTCAACACTGATGAACTTTTCTTTTTACGAGGTGTTCTGATCTTCTACATGCGGCTATATGAAGTGACTCCAGTAAACATGCTATAATCTCCTTTCAAGCCTTTGTTCAAAATGCAAACATTGTTATTAGTCACCCACACTGTTAAAAAAAACCCTGTAAAATTACAGTAAAGTACTGGCAGCAATTATTCCAATAACTGACTGTATTTGTACAGTATTGATACTGTAAAAAGTAATTACAAGAAGTCACTGTATGCAATATTACAGTATTTTACTGTACAAATACAGTCACTTACTGGCATAATTGCTGCCAGTACTTTACTGTAATTTTACAGGAACCTAAATTACAGTAAAATGCTGTTTCTGGATATAAGAACCATTCATTTGGTGAAATTAATGACTGCAATGCAAATTGCAAAACAATGCAAATTTATTAGCACAATTATAAAACATTACATGTTTGCACATAAGCATACAGAAGAAAGTTCTTTGCGGAACACCTATGCAATGCTCATTGTTTGTGTATCAGGAAGGGGCCATCCCCAAACTGTTCCCACAAAGTTTGGAGCATGGAATCCAAAGTCTCTTGGTTAATGCTGAAACATTCAGAGCTCCTTTCACTGGAATTAAGGGGCCAAACCCAGCTCAGGGATGGCCCCTTCCTGTTCCAACATGACAGTGTATCAGGGCGCAAAGCAAGGTCCATAAAGACCTTTGGGATGAATTAGAGCAGAGACTGAGAGCCAGTCTCCTCTCCCAACATCAGTGTGTAACCGCACAAATGCGCTTCTGGAAGAATGGTCAAAAAATTCCCATAAACACACTATACAAATTCACACACCCTAAGGATTAAGAATGGGATGTCACTTAAATTCATATGTGAGTCAAGGCAGGTGATCCAATACTTTTGGCAAAACAGTGTATGTGTTCACTGACATGAAATGGTGTGTGTGTGTGTGTGTGCGCGCCTCTGAGTTGATCTCGATGAAGCATCTACAAAAATACCAATAAACAAGTCAATCAACAATATTCATTCACCTTTGAATAAACACAAGGGTTGATGCAAGTTCATCCTGGTATTCCAGGTTGAACACATAATTAGAAACATAACACATCCAACAGAACAGCCAGCCCAGGGAAGAATGAGGACCCTTCACATATGATTTGTCCTTCAGTGGAAACCATCCACTTGCTCTTTGGAAGAGTTGGGTCTTCAAGAGCTTCATGTATACAGTACAATATGAATCCCATTCAGTGTCCTGTCATGCATTATGTCATCTCATAGGTTGTTGTAGCTGTCCGGCTGGCTGGCCAGTGTGCTGCTTTGGACCGTAGTAGTGGATGGTGCTCTACCGTGTGATGCATCCTCTGTCTTAACTATCTGTTCAAGTGAAGTGGCCACAATACGTTTTCCTGTTGCTTTTGGAGAAGTAACGATACTGCATCTAGAGGGGGGTCATAGAATGGTGTAAACTTACATCAGACAAATTAAACTAACAATGTAGGCTACTGTAGGCTATAGTAGACTGCAAATAATACATGTACATTGTAAAGTTTTGGTTGCCACTGTACAGATGAAAATGTGAGGGAGGCATAGCCAAGTAAAAACAACAGTATTTAAACTATGCCCTGTGTTAAACCCAGTATTTTTTCAGTTTTCAACGACAAATATTATAATAACTATGTAATTAGGCCAGGCCATGAACATGTGAAGTCAATACAAACAGGCCTTTGCCACCATTTAATCAACATTCAGCAATTATTTCAAGTAGGCATCACATTAACTCTATACAGAATTAGACTATGAAAATGTGGAGCAGGCAATAGTAGGCAATGTCACTAGTTAATCAACATTCAAAAAGAAACTATTTGGAAAATGTAGGCTATGTTTTTGCAATAATTTAAAGACCAGAAATAACTTACGTCATACACACGAATGTGATAGGTCAACTCGCCCGTTGCGTTGAGCCAGCTACTTCAAGCAATCAACCTGTGGGTAGTAACACAACACAAATAAACTTTTGGTTGCAATGATGGGGTTATCCGATTATAAACTGTCTAGCAGTTATCTGTCAGTAAAGATTTTAAATCAGCACTTCGTATCGTCACCAAGCAGCAGTAGGAGTTAGACATCACCGTTGCGGTGGTGAGCCATGCAGGCACAGGAGACACACAACTTCGGAAGAATTACACATTCATGTTGAAGCATTAACTATATTAGCACATGTTAACGTCATATGCATCCACGCACAAGTAAAGCATGGACGTAAAAATAGCAGTCGCTTTCAAAATAAACCAACGATGTTGATTTGCGTGCAGTATATTATGCTAAAATAGGCTGTTGACTAGCCTGTACTTTTCACGGACCTTACCCGGGCTGGTAGCTAGCAACATATAGCTGCTAGCTGGAAGCTATGTCTGGGCTAGAAGCTATGTTTAATAACCGACATTTTAGTAACGTTAGATTATGTGCTTCCAGAAAAACATGTTATGGGGAACACTGGAATATGCTTTAAAAAAAATAAGGCTTTGTGCCATAGCAAAATGGCTAACATTAGAGCTACATAGCCTATTAGTTAGCATACATTTAGCCAAATAAGAACGTAACAAAATAGAACAGAACACAAAGCAACAACGTCGACTTTATTTTTCCAAATAAATTAGCTAACTCGATTACAATCAATATGCACTTTATGATATAAGGAAAATATGAGATTCAACTTACCACGTACTTCTCAGAAGAAATCCGTGTGTCTGAGATAACGTAACGGTATCCAGAATCAAAAACCCAACGGTCTTCTCAATTTAAAAAGTACAGGAGCAGCCTGTAACCCCAGCCATTTTCCATGTTCTTTTCCAATAGTGCTTTGCAAATTACAGTTCATTTCTGTATAATCAGACACATAGTTTGCATGTCCCAAAATGCACTTCTCTTTACAGTTATCTGTTGTATTTTAGTAAACACAGATGATTCCTGTAAAATATTGCTGTAAATTGGCAGAAATTTTTAACAGTGCAGCGCCTATTACTTTTAATAGAATAATTAACCAAAGCTTCGGTGATTGCAGCCCCTAATCCATCTGTTTTCATTTTAACTGTCTGGCAATTGGGGGTTGGCCACTGCCAACAGTGCAGTCTGAAATAATTTATGAGATTCATTCATTTCTCCCACACTTTCAGCTTTACCTTTAACAGAATAAAATCAGACACTAAACGGAGCTAACAATTACTCCCAAAAGCAATGTCTTTCCTGTTGATATCAATGTGATCCACATCTGTTGCTTTAATGCGATTTTTCTCACAGATCTCTGTTTCTCGAGGTCACCTAGTGCTGTTGTCGGTACGGAAAAATGAGAACAATTGGTTCTAACTAGCTCGAGTTGCTACAGAACATGAACTTAGAGTGTAGCACTGTATCTGCCTGGCAGCTCTAGCTGTTGGCTGCAGCAACTCAAGCTAGACAGAACCGATTGTTTTTTTGTTTTCTTTGGTTTTTTTTTTTGGGGGGGGGGGGGGGGGTAGGGTTAGGGTTAGGGTGTTTAGGGGGTTATTGTACCAACAGGCAGCCTGTTGTGGTCAATTGTTGGCACTTATTTTATTCTGCTGCGCCAGCTTTGTATCCCAGTGCCTGAGAGACAGACAAGTAGCATTGTTGCAGGGTTTCCATAACACCCCACAACCAACACAACACAAACATCAAGACAGAGGATTTCGCTACAAATACATTGAGCAAGAGTAACCCTCTTACCACACAGCTCCGCATAGCCTACAGCTCAGAATAGCCGCTGTAGGGGTTGCAAGCCTGCTACCTACCCAACACTGTCAGGCCCTTGATGGGATTGAAGGGGACAAGTGCTCCATAGCTCAGCAAGCAGTGGAAGAAAACTCTTACCATGACCCTTATGGACATATAAGGTTCAAGTAGGCATAAAAAAAGCCTATAGAGCCAGTCTGTATTTTTGTATGTCTGGGAAGACAGGAAAAGGAATCAGAATTAAAAACACAAACAGTGAAACAACGAAGAGAATGACTCCGACAGCAAGCATGGAGGGGGACTATAGCCTACGCTCAAACAAAAACAGCAGTAACAGGCCTGTCTTCTGTCATCCCTTTGAAGAAACATTGAATGAGTATACAAAAACAAACCCCTCAAATAAACACATTAAAATAAGATAAAGACGCCTAACAATATCCAGGGTTCAGCAGAGGGCAGCAGCTGAGGGTTACTGATGGGAAACTTACAGCGCCCAAAAGATTCAGTAAACCATTGGAAATAGATGCTGATTTCATCTCTTTTTGCAGTAACTTCCCCACTCAAGTGTTCTTTGTAACTGTGAATAAGACATGATGACTGATGAAAGGTATCAAGCTCATTTCTGCTCGTTTCTTTTATCTGCCCTGATTTGGGAATATTCTATTTCTTAACTTCCCCCACTCAAGTGTTCTTTGTAACTGTGAATAAGACATGATGACTGATGAAGGTATCAAGCTAATTTCTGCTCGTTTCTTTTTTTTAAAGTATATTATTTGGGCTTTTATGCCTTTAATGATAGGATAGTGAAGAGAGACAGGAAGTGAATGGGAGAGAGCGTTGGGGTGGGATCTGGAAAGGACCACGGGGCGGGACAGTTGCGCCACTGCCGGGGCCTTTCTGTTTGTTTCTTTTATCTGCCCTGATTTGGGAATATTCTATTTCTCTGCAACATTTTTACTGCAAGAGGGATTTAAGAGTTGATGAATGGCATCAACAATCATTAAGCAACCATTCAGAATCATTTTTGAATGTCTCTCTTGAGCATGTGGAAAGACAGAAATGGACAGAAAACATTAATGTGAAGAGTACTATGACTCTATCATTAAGACATCATTAATTTCAGGCATATAGCCTAATGCTGGGCGGTAATTTTGATTTCTTATTTCAGTGCGGGAAAACCATGTCAATGAATCTGTCACAAACAGAGAGCTGAATGGCATGAATGGCTTTATGGCTTTATTAGCCTAGAAATCTAGACGCCCCTAGCGGCAGCAAATATAATTTGGCTGCCGGGGAAGTCTAGCAACGCTCCGTAGAGCTTGGGAGCAAATGGAAGAATCACCGGAACAATCACATCGTGTATAATAGACTCGTGGGCGGGCTTAACATAATGTTCCCAGACCTTACATCTTGATGTGGGTCTGGCTGGTTAGGCAATGGCTTTATAACATGCAGGAGGAATTTTAGCCCATTCTTCCTTAAGTTCAGGCATATTTAAAAGTCTGGAGTGAATGTTTCTCTTGAAGTTATTACACAATAATTGGTTAAAGTCTAGGATGTTCTAACTCTGCCACTCAGAGTCAAAGGCTATTGTCCTTCAATCAAGTTCACTTGATATTACTGTTTGCAATTCTGCAACACACTTATTATTGTGAAACACTATACATGATTTCTTACATTATACACTTCAAAAGTGAAATCTCCAGTTATCATTGAGAAAACACTTCTATTAAAAATACAGAACCCACACACATACCTGATAACACTGTCAGAGAAAACTGAACACCAATCAATCTGAGGCTTAGCACTACAAAGAGACTTCAGTTAAGATACTGTGTACCTGTTCAAGTGTGTACTTTGACTTGTGTACCCGTGTATGGTTCTGTATTTGTCCCTTTACTCCCCATTTCTAAAACCTATCGAATAATTATTTTCAGTGGGCCAATGAAAAGTGACCACCAACCACATACTTGCAAGCTTATTCTGTGAGCAATAGAAGGGGCATGCAGAGGCATTGAGGTGGAGTCAGTTCAAGGGTGCATAGCACACAAGGTGATATTTTCATTGATAAGTGTTTTCTTTATTCCTATATTAATACCTTTTTTGTAAAAACCTTTGCTGAGAAAATGACAATACAGTTTTTCTCAATTGTTTGCACACATTTTTTGAAAGAATGTCTCATACTCTCAGATAGATAGAAAGATAGATAGATAGATAGATATAGAGATAGCTATACTTTATTAATCCCTAAGGGGAAATTACAGTGTTTCAGCTGATACAAACACAGCGTCCAACATACAGTATACATACAAACATACATAAATTATTAAAATGCTATTCCTTTCACTCTGCACAGGAATGACAAAAGGTCTTCCTGTATCATGTCTTTCTTACAGCTTAGTTGGTGTAGCCTCTAACTAAAAACTCTTTTTTTGCTTGACCAAATTGTGTGGATGTGAGGTATTGTCCAATATATTTAAA
This sequence comes from Sardina pilchardus, assembly GCF_963854185.1. Classification (NCBI taxonomy): domain Eukaryota; kingdom Metazoa; phylum Chordata; class Actinopteri; order Clupeiformes; family Clupeidae; genus Sardina; species Sardina pilchardus. Next base: position 15,636,805 of record NC_085005.1, on the reverse strand, counting down.
AGTTTGTGCAGCATCCTTCTCTCCATCTCCATCCAACTCCAGGGGCTCTGGAGTATCATATTATGAACAGACATTTATAAGAACCAGACATTTGATTTTTCCCGTTGTCAAGGCACTCTAAGTCTAACCATTAACAGTAACATAAAATATTCCAACCTTATGGCATATTTGGGGGCAGGGGCGTAGCCAGAGGGGTGGCTCCGGGTGGCACAGGCCACCCTTGAGATTCAATTGGCCACCCCAGGTGCCACCCCAAAATCCTAGTCTACTATTCACCATGAACAGTCAAAGGCGAGACATTTCTTGATGCACTTGCAGCACACTAGTTTGAAATATCAGGGTTCAGAAATATAAGCAATCTAGCAAACATGCTTGCAGTTATAGGCTACATGGCTTATTGTTTTTAGCATTGAGTTTACAATAGGCCTACAGGCTACTGCTTGCGCTAACACTAAAACATATAGTTACCTATCGCATCTGCCAGTGCCCTTTTATCTTATTACACACACAAAACCCAGTATTGTAATTGTAGAATCACGTAATAGGCACATTTTTATATCTGCCTATTCTACCTACTCAGCCGACACTGTTGCATTGTTATGTTGTATTGTAAATAGTCTACTACCCTAATGTAATATTGACATTGTGGGAAGTTTATAGCTTAGGCCAGTGTTTCTTAACTCGTGGGTTGGAACCCAAAAGTGGGTTGTGGTACTGATCTGAGTGATGGGTCGCGGAGCTTGTGGCTAAAAAGAAATAAAAAATCGCCAATTTAAAATGCTACCTGATCAGATCTATCATTGGCCAGTTATTTTGATAAAAATTATTCGTAGCGTATGTCAGCCATTGCCATGGCATGGACATAGACAATGTTTATGTGACAGGTCATGTTAGATGTTAGGGAGCTAATTTTATAAAAGTATGCATAATTGTAAGATATCATGTGAAACGCAAGTTGGCTGCAACCCTTGGGCAAAATAAGACAGTGTCGGGTGCACATGAGAGCATAAAACCATCCAAACTAAAGTGTCACTTGGAAACAACGCACCCCTGTCAAAGACAAACCTGTCGAGTAGTACTTTGAGGTAATATCAGCAGTTAAAGACCTCACAAATGTAATGCCAAACATCTGCATTTTCCACACAAATAGGCCAGGCACTTTGCTTGTCTTATGTAGGCTACCTCACCATATTCGTTGGCCTGAATGCTAATGATATATAGTTGGTCACAACTTTATGAACTTGTGAAATTATGGGTTCCAAAATCAGACCAGTTAAGAACCACTGGCAAAACATTTCACACTTCCACTTTTGCTCAAATGGCCTAATTTCTTAACGGATTTTGTTCAGAGCTGAAAATGAGCTGAAAACTGTATTTGACATTTTATCCAATTGCAAAGACATTTGATGTGAGAGTATGGCCTTTGACCTTCTTTGTCCTTCAATTTATGAGTATGGTGCTTGGGTGCATGGATTTACTCATGCATATGTGCTTATTTAACAACTTGAGCCTGATTCTGTTTATCTAGATGCCACCCTTGAATTTACCAGTGCCCCACTAGGACCACCCTTGTTACAAATCTCTAGAATCGCCACTGTTTGGGGGTACACAGGTCTGAGTGTGAAAGTATACCCATAACTTCTGATTCACATTAGCTTTTGTTGGAGACATTAGCCTTGGGGTTCACATACTTTTTCAAACTGACAATGTGAATGTTTGATTTCTATATTCAAAATGGACACGATTGATGCAGAAAGGTTATCAATATGTGTGTGTTCATTACTGTAATTCTGATCACACCATAGGACAAATTCATTCTTAAAGCAGGTACGGTTCACTTACCTTTTCTTGCTACTAGATTATAGATGACTATACTGTAGGCTGTTTGTTACTTTGCAATGTAAAACATTATCAGTGTACCCCTAAAAGTTGATGTTGTACGTACTGTATATGCACAAGCATGAATATGCATTTGCACTCTGTGACTTCTGTACATATTGAAGCATGGGCTTCTGGCTAACAAGGATAGGAAACCGTGAAAACAAAGATCATTGTTCTGCTGAAGGGCCAGCATGCAGCCAAGAGTTCACACATGGACCTTGTTGTATTTGCCAGCCAAAAGGCGAATATTAATTCATGAATGTGGTTGTTTTCCTCTGTTTTTCCTGTCATTTAAATGTATCCATGCCAACGCCAACAATACCTTGGCCTGGCAATGTGTTCGGATGTAAATCTGAGGACAGTGGACAATGTACTATCAATTAGTAGTCCAATGAAACCCAGGCCCACTGGGTTACCCCAGCACAATGACATATCCTGTTTTGAGAAAATGCTTCATTAGGATGACAGGTCTCCCTACCTGTCTGATGAGAGCAAGAAATCTCTCTTCACTTTTTCAAGCATTGTGTGTTGTACAACTAGTCCCACGGACTCTGGCATCCGCTGGGCAGTGAGAGTTCAGTCTAAATATACCGGAGGGTCATGCCCTCTGTTTTCAATGTTGGGTTTGGATGGGCAACATGGCATAATGATGGAGTGGGAAGATAGCTATCAACGGGAATGAAGCTGCTGGCGAGAGAAGTTAACGGACAGCCAATGAAATGAAGCAGAAGATGCCGTGCTGATAAAGACATCCTGGAGTCATGGATTTTAATAGCCATTTGCCAAAAACAAGATCCACCAAAAAAAAGTTAAATTCCAGATTGGAAAGGCTACAGCCTCCGTACCATATACGGGTCCAAGTGCCTACAGGGACTATCCTCCCCGTCATTTTCTGTCAGCCTTTCAAAAATGAAAAAAAGGGCAAAAAGGATCCCAAAATACGTATACAGAAAACATTGAGACCTGATGAAAGTTGTTGTGCACATGAGGAGAATTATATTTTGAAGGAGCTACATGCTAAATAAAATCACAAAGTTCATGGTAGAAGGATAAAGAAAAAAACAATATAAAGGGAAATGAAAGGAGGATAAGACACAGACACTATCGTGTGAAACATTTTTGATCTGATCCTCAAAATAAATCAGCAAAATAAAACAGGGAGGACAGAGTTCTACTTTGGCTAAAGAATCCTCAAGATTCTTATCGCTATAACTCTCTCTCCACAAAGTAAATTCTAAGGTTCCTTCCAATAGTGCTCTACAGGGACATATTTGAGAATGCTACCTACCTGCTATTGCTTATTGATGTAGGCCAAAAGGTTCCTTTGAGAACAATAAAGTCCAAACTTTATTGAATGTCATCCATTATCTTAAGTCCTATTCATTACAGCTTTTCCCCATTGCTTGAACACTTTTTGCAGAATGTCGGCTCATTGGGTCAAAACTTCACACGCAAGCACACAAGACACAAGACACAAGACTGGGAAATAAACTAAAATCTGCTATCCTTTGTCAAAATGTCACTCTGATGGCAAGATACTATACACACTTTCATCATACAAATACACTTTTCAGATTAGCAGCAACACTAGTGCACTTTATATAAAACACTGGCATCTTTAATTTTCAAAGTTTTTATTTTTCAGAGTTTTGTTCTGTGAAGCTCAATGCAACACTTACAGTTTTTGTTGTGTTTTTTTTTTTTTCAACAACCAAACATGAAAGTAGGCTACTGAGAGGTTACAAATGACATCAACTCAATTCTGTATATCACAGTACTAGACTTTACAGTAGAGTACAGTAAATCCAGTAACACAAAAATAAGACAGAAATAAATCCAAAAATAGGGATCCTGTTTCATTGTGATTTTGTGCTTTATACCAAGACATGTCTGGCAATCTTAGTAATGCCTATTCGATTGATGAATTGAGTTGATGAATACTTGCCAATATCTTCAAGTATTTGTTGCCATAGCTGTGGAGATGGATTAGAGGAGTTGAAAACATAGGCCTACCTGTTTTCCAGTCTGAATGTCCTTATAATGGAGGCAACTGCAACAGTGCGAACTGCTTAGATATGGGTAGACTCTGCCTAGCTTCCCTCATTGTCAGGCCATGATTTATCACATGATCCACCAAAGTTACTCTAATATTATCTGAAATATTATTTAGCGCATAGCCTCTTCGACCACGCCCTACTCCTCTCTCTCTCTCTCTCTCTCTCTTTGCCTTTCTCTTCCTCTACTTCAACTGTACTTCTTGCTCTCCCTGCCTCAATGCTTGTAAAGTTTTCAAAATGGCTCAACGGGGGCCTATTTATGGGTAGCTGATTTGTGTTCAGTTTTGTAAGTAAATATTGTAAGGTGTGTATCTGTGTAAGTGTTTTCAATCACCCAATGTGTTTTGTATTTTTAACCGATGTGTTTTTGGTACCCTTGAGATTTCACTTATGAACAAAGTGTCAAAGTGATGAAAGGTATCAAGTTAATTTCTGCTCAAATCTTGCATCAGCTTTGCTTCGGGAATATACCATTTCTCTGTAGCACTTTTACTGCAATAGCAAGAGGGAATTAAGAGCTGATAAATGCCGTCAACTATGCTGACAAGATCACCCTGAGGAGAGATTGAAATGGACAGAAAACATTTCATGTGAAGGGGTAACATTATCTTTAAGATTTGATTTAATTTAATCAGATTTTATTTTATTTTTTTAAATACTGACAATGTGTATAGCGTATTGTGCACAGAGTGAGACTGAAAAATCTTTTACTTAAAAGAGAAATTTGGCGAGTTTTTAAATAGATCTCTGTTTCTCAAGGTCACCCGAGTGCCAGTTAACCAGCAGCTAATACGTAAGGGATAATCAACGACGCGCCGTGCGTTTATAGGAAAATAATGCACGTTCGAAGTGGTAATAAGGACCCGACGCCGCAGGCGGAGGGGACTTTACACTTCGATAAGTGCATTATTTTCCTATAAACGCACAGGGCGCGGAGTTGATTATCCCGCTTATACCACTGCTACTATCATTTTCGTTTATATTGCCGCTGTCTTAGATACAACGTTGCTGTTTTTACCGTTACATTCACATTGGCGAATTAATATCCAAGTAATAAGACCAAAAGAAGGGAACTACTTCATAGCCGTGCGGTATATAGAAAAATAATGCACGTTCCAAATAGCGCATCACAATAGGAAATTTGACCAAGCAGTGGTATAAAGTCAGCTAGTGTACAGCACTAAACTCTAGGGGGCATGTACATGGGAGCTCACGGACATGCCCCCATAGTGCCGCTGTGGCCACCTGGCAGCACATTAGCTACTAGCTGTTGCAACTCGAGCAAGATAAACCCGTTTTTTTTTTTTAAACTATGATCTATGTGTAAACTCGCCAGATTTATTCTTTAAAGGTGAACTATGCAAGTTTTTTTTAGTTTAATTTGCCTTAACTGATCAGCTTCGGAGTCATTGGAATGGTTATTTGACTTATTCCGGGTTAATGATGGCTGTCTTGCTTCCCCCTCGCACCTGTGAGCGGAAGACTGACCGATTGAGGAGTGTAAAATATACACGCTAAAGCTGCAGGGGAAGCTCTGCAGAGAAACCTGCAAGCGTAAAACGAGAAAACAGCAAATAAATCGCCAAACTTCCATAGTTCCTCTTCAATATCAAAGGTTTCATCTGATGATAATTGGACATGACAGTGAATCTGTCCCAATGAGAGGTGCATTTGGCTTACAGGTGCATTTCCAAAATCAGTGGTGCTCAAGTGGGGAACTGGGAGACAGCCTACTTTCCGGGGGTCTCCAGATTATGTGGAAAAAATAACACATTGTGATTGTTTTTAAAGTAGCGCCAGGAATGTTATTGGCTTATCATTAACCTTTGTCCCCGGATGTGTTCGGGTGTTCTGTCTCTCTACCTCCCTGTGCAGTAAACCAGCACGTTAACTACATCCCTGGCGTTTGTGATTCTTTGACATCCTTTACTTAGGCCTCACCCCCACCTATGGAGATGGATTCTCAGAAAAACCGATGTTGAAAAAATGAAAAGAAAAACAATGTTATTTCATCTCAAGACAATCTAAATCTAATCTAAAAGCACAACAGTAAAGCTAAAATGGAATTTAATATCCTGTTTGTGAGTGAAAAGGTGCAGAGAACATGCAGGTGGAGAAGTGGGGGAGGGGGAGGGTGGAGCGGGGGGAGGAGGGGAGGGTTCCCAAACAAAATTATTCTGAGGGGTTGTCATTCAAAAACTACTGTCACACACAACACACCTAACGTGAGAGTGACCTCATTGCATTTATCATTCCATTTTTGTGATTAGCCACAAAACATGTCCAAAATGATTCACTCTGGGTATGAGTTCATTGCTGAAGTTCAAAGATTGCTGTTGGGATTGTCTGTCTGTCTATCTATCAGTACATGTCCCTATTGAGAGCAGCACGCAAGTAAATCTGTCGCTGTCAAGTTTCAACTGTTACCATGGTTACTATAAATGTCAACATTGTGCAATAATGAAATGATGATGATGATGATGATGCATGATGATGATGTTGATGCAATATTGAAATAAAATGTATTGCGTTGGGACTTGTTCTTGTTTCCCTGTATGTGTCACTATGGACAAACACAGCCGTAACCCTGTCACATGTGTCCAAGCCAATGCCATAGTAACACCAATGAATATCCGCATCAATCCGACATCAATTGAAATGTTCTCACTGTTTAAACAAAATCACTAAATTAACATCACATTGTTGCGTTTTTTGGTTGTTGTAATGCTAACCTTACAAGTTTATTTTCAGTGGTGAATGTCAAACTGGAAAAGGTCAAAGCAGGTGAATCGAAGACCAAATCAATTGTTGGTGACATTCTTTGGAACACTGTCTTGCAATGTGCCATGTGTAATGCATTTGCTGAAATTTCCTGTGCTAAGCTCATTTCCCTGATGTGCAGACATTCTTAAAAAAAAAATGTAAAAAAAATGCATCAATCAGAAAAAAACATTGTCCTCATGTTGTCAGCTGAATCCCTTCGTGACTTAATGATTTCACTCTTGTTTTATATCTCACCCTTTCTCTTACAAGTCACTTTCATTGTAAGAGAAATGGTTGGGGTGATGCCTCACTTACGTCACCATCTGTCTTGGGGTTGTTTGTGATGTCACTGCTTGCAGACTCATATCCTTCTAGTTTTTCTAAAGAAAGAAAAAAAGGTATGAGCAGATGCTGTGATGCTATGTCTGAACAGCACAGATGACGACAATAAACTTACACATCGCCAAAAAAGTTCCATTTGACGTTAGGGTTGCCATGGAATCCCCATTATGACTACTGTGCCGCCTAGACAAAAGAACCGCTAATCAGGCCAGATGGATGACCACAACACAAACCAGAGAGGAGGGAAGGAGATCCAGTAGTCTTTTGAATTGTTAACAAGGCAGGGAGACACAGAGATAAGCTTCAAAGCCATGCCTCATGTGCATCCATCCCTAGGCAAAATCTACCACGGGAACATCAGCAGGAAATATTGATTCACTGCATAACAGCACCACTGAAATAGTCTGGAAAATTTACTGGAAAGTCCTCGGTGAGCTGGACACGCAGGACGAATAAACCACAACATTGTTGTGAATATTATACAAACATGAAAAGTGAAGGGGCATTTCCTTAGTGACACACAGCTTTTTCAGTAGACGCATAGGCTCTGCTGCTCACTTCACTGGGTCTCTACGCACGGTCATCATCGTAAAAACTGCCGTGAGTCATCATAATGGTCTGGTCTCAGACTGTAATGAATAGCAGGCAAGGTCGCAAGATGGGTGTTATGCATTGAGAGTTGTGATCCCTTTTACATGGGTGCAAATCCAACAAAATGTGATGCAAGATGAATCTGCTTTAAGCCATGTGAGTCAGCTACTTCACAAGCATTGGCAACACCGTGATTCAGAATCTGACTCCCGTGCTTCTCTGTCCATGGGTTACCATGGAATCATAGCTCCGTGCAAAAAAAAGAGGAAGTAATAAAATAATATAGGGAACAGGGAACAATGGAATTGTAGCTCAATGCAAAAAAAAAAAAAAAAAAGTAATAAAATAATAATAACAACAAAACTCATAAAACTATAATTATGCGGTCTGGATGTCGCTTTGGACATCTGCAAAAACTATGGATGAGAAATAGCATTGTTTCTGATTCTCAGGCAGAGAGGTGCATCTTCAGCCAACACACACATGAGAACACACACTGTGCAAGCCTGATGTGTCTTACAGTGCTCCTCTGCTGGAATTGGCATTGAGCGCACCATGACAAAGAGAAATATAGAGAAAGGAACCAGTTTGTTTACTAAGGAGACAAGGGCAGAGGGGGGTGCAGTTGAGAGGGAAAGCACCTAGACTACAAAGCTGCATGGCTTGAGCTTAGTCTGCAGTGTTGTATGGCCATGTGATCCCCCAGTGATTTACTTTTTGTTGTTAAACTAAGGATGTGAGTATAGTCGAGGAGAAGAGAAGGAGAAGAAGTGTCTGCACATACAAACACACACACACACGCACACGCACACACACACACACGCACACACTCTCTCTCTCTCTCTCTCTCACACACACACACACACACACACACACACACACACACACACACCGACACGGGCACACTCAGATACGCAAAGGCTCAGGAAGTTATCAATTACTGTATCTTACTGTTCCACTCTAACTAGTGTGTATAATAACTAATCTGAGATTCTTGTCAGTGAAGTGAAGTGATATGCCTATTTGATGCACACTACAGAGGAATTCCACATGTTTCATTTTGGGGGAGTGCAGCCTCCCCCATGACATCTGACACTGAGATGCAGACATCAGTGGAATCATCCAAAAAACTACTAATATACTGCCCTATAATATAACATAATATAATGTAATGATACAATCCAATATACAACCACAGTGCCTGTACACAAAAGAGAGGGATGTGAGCAAGTGTGCACGCAGACACAAACACAAACACACAAGCACGAACACAAACATAAACACAGAGACACAAGCTAGCTATGGCAAGCTATTTTCTGAGCTTGGCATCACCATGGAATGTAGTAAAAGGGCTGAAATATTTTAAAGGTAAAACAAAGTCCTACCTACAGTATTATAGTGGTTACAAAATATTCAGTTATTGCGAATCCATTTGTTCCTCTTTTACTCCACCTTGTAACAGCAGAGAGTACCCTGCTGCTCAAGTATTCAAGTGCAGGCCAAAATGACAGACTCTGAGGGCTAATGTATTCTCGCTAATAGGGAGTTCATTTTAAGGTCATGATATTCCTGTCAGCAGGCCAAACTGGCTTGCTCTTGATGGTGAATCTGAGTGTGGGTGCATGTGAATGTGTTTGCAAATGTGTGTGTCTGTTTGTGCTGTATTTCTCACTTAAAGAATAATAAGATCAAACCCAAATTTGCATGGCCCACTGCAGCACCTCAGAGCCTTTGGATAAAGCAGGTCACTGAGTCTTGCAGCGTTTTGACTGCACTGACATGCCTGGTGCTCTCAAGTGTTAGAATGAATTTGATTGACTCTGACAAGATAGGGCTCTGGGGTAAGATAGTCCGGTAACTTCCTCCTCAATCGTTTTTTTTTTTTTCCCCTCTCTGACAGAACGTCTTTGTTGACATGTAAAGTATGGGTGAAGGCACTCATTGTCTTATCTGTTGCCATCTTGTTTGGTTGGCCAGCATCCCCCTAAATTGAATGCATGAGCTAGTAATTACAATACTCTAACCACATTACAGTGCTGCTCTGGGGATCTCTCGATATACTACCTTGGCTTTCCACTGATTTTTTTCTGACACAGCAGAGTGCTGAAGGGGAAGAATCCCTTCTGGTCTCCAGCAAGCCCAGCTGCCCTCCCCAGGCGCGTCTTGTTCATAAACAATCCTCCCCTGCCTCCGCTGCCGCCCCTGTTCTTAGCACGAGTCTCGTTTTCGTTTATTGTTGCTCTGACTCTTTGGTGTGGTGGTTTAACAATGGCCCGAAACCTACCGGTATCAAAATATTTACACAAATCGGGACTTTCTCCTGCGGCAAAATCTCCAGCAGACTGTTAAAAAAAACAGCTGGCAAGAACATGTCTGCCTTTTCAGATTATCTCGGAGAAGGCCAGTCCCCCTCCATGTGAGGCCTCGACGGACACAGCATTCCTGTGAAGCCCCCACTTGTCTTTGTCCAGATCCCTCTGCCAAGAGACACAGAGCTGCAGTAATCTGCCTGCATTCAGAATGTTTGCAGAATTCAATCAGCCACATACCAGAAAATTAGAAGTGACTCAGAGAGCAAGCTTTCTACACAAACTGGGCCACCTCCTTTGTAATTCTCCCTCATATCAGCGATGCAGCACTGTGACCTAATGAACTTGCTATTCTTAACCTAATGAACTTACAGTAACGTTTTTAACTTGACGAACCTAAGATTCTTCAGAACTTAGGAACATCTGGTGGTCTGGTGGACCAACCACATTACCAGCTTTTCAAATCGATACAGCCATATCAATTTATGTAAAAATATGTGTGTTTACTTTATCTCAAGTACCAATAATATAGACATCATTCATGGCTAATATTTGCAATTCACCCCTTTGAGATCAAATTTATGATCATATGAATGATTTTCTCTTTTTTGTGAGAAAAGTAGTACAAAAGGAAATGCTCAATTCTATTTGTTTTCTCATCTATCTACATGTAGAAATCTTCAGTAAATCAGTTTACTATTTGAACTATAAGTTATTTGATGTTTCACTGGGTCATGATAAAGAAATTTGCCAGAAACGTTACCATGGGAAGTTCTTGCAACTTCTGTGACATTCATGGGCCCAGTGGTGACGTGATAGTAAAAGCAACTTCATTTATAGAACTCCTGAATAACAGTTAGAAAAAAAGAAAACCCTACTCTCAGACGATTAGTTTTGACACAACAAGTAGGAAAAACTACACAGTTACTCTGATTATGGGGATCTGCCCAGCAAAGTCATTTCCAGAGAGGAAAGGTACACTGCTCATAAACTGTCCACCCTCTCATGCCTGTTCCTCAACGTCCTCTGGAAGGCATGGTACAGGGAGGTTACCCCAGTGAACTTCCGGTCTTGTCCTCCTCCACTTCCTGCACCACTAGCAAAAACACCTATTTGATTTGCTTTGATGTGTTTATCATCAGATAAGCTAGCCGTGCCTGTTGTTGGTGACACCAGTTCCATGGAGGATTTTCTGACGAATTACAAAAACAGCCAACCAAGCCAACGTAGGAGAGCGCAGTTTTATTCTTCCAGCTCCCCTTTCCCAGTTGATTTTCCAGTAACCTTTATATATTTCCCCTACATGCCTTATAGAGTGGGTGATTCAGGGAAAAGGATACATGTCATGAAGTGCATCTCAAAATGATCTCTTTCCACAGTATGTGCTGTGTGCTGGTCATGCGTCTCTTTGGGTGGAAACTTGGAAAAAGGGACAGGCATTGTTGCACTGGGCTACTGGTGTGAAGGAGACGAAAATGTAATCACATCACATTTCCTCCAGTGGAGTAAGTTACCTCGAACATGACAGACCAACCTGAAACATGTATCAATCATTCATGAATATGCCCTGCCCTTAACTGAATGCAATAATTGCCCAGATTTCTCTTGTTGAAATGAATCAATATCATTGTATGACATTCATCCATAGTTATTTTTGCTGTCTTGGGGAAATCATAAATAGCTGTTCAAACACAGCAATCTTTTCCAATATGAACATTCAGAATCTACGGTGATAATACGGTAACAATAATTGGTCTGCCTTGGACATCAAAGTAATTAGGCTAAATGTTTCCTATAACCAAAACTCTTTCAATCACACTTCCTTCTTGCAATACATTCTCATTTGGCAGATGATACCAATTTTCATGATGGTACTTCAGGCTAGAATATGACATCTAAAAGACAAAATAATCATGAGGGCAATGGCATTGTAAGACACAGAGGTCCAAAAATGTGCTGCATTGATACATGACTCCCTGGTTCTCACTGTGCCTGATAGTGGATTTTGTAGAAGAATAATACATTCTATGTAACTAATGGGGACTATCAATAAGCATGACAATGTTAATCGCAGTTGAAATCCGACGTAACCATTATGTTTCCGTTCATTTCAAAGGAAATTGTGTTCGTAATTATAGGCTATATATTATATGGTTGGGACACGTTATCCCAAAGTCGTTGAAAAGGTATATTCTCTAGACTAATGTTGGGCGGCACCCGATTAAATTAGTCAAGTAAGTCGCCAAATATAGAAGACCGTTGAAAAAACAAGAAAGGTGGGTGGGGATTGGGGTTAAACGATAAGTCACTCTTTACGTGTCCATATTCCTGACCGTTCCCTGACGCTGACTCGCAGGGAGGAGAAAGTTATTGGAAGACGATTAAGCAACTGCACCAGTCCAAACTTCGAGAGGAACTTCCTTCCTCTCCGCGTTTAGCAGCATGGAATGGTTTATAAAAGGCTGCAGCGAAGTTCACAAGACAACATAGGCTTATATACTTTGATACTCACGTTGCGACACGGCAGTGGCGGTTCTAGGATTTTTCTGTAACAGGGGCCATTAAGGGGCCAGATGTTACATTCAGGGGCCGAGTACAGGGTACATCCAAGCACAGAAAATAATTTATTCAGTTCAAGTTTTCTCATTTATTTATACTGTGCGTAAAGGACACATAGAACTCATTGAATGCAACACACCACACGCACATACTCTTACCCTTATACTCTTATTTATACTATGCATAAAGGGTACACTGCATACAACAATGCATAGACCACACACACACACACACACACACACACACACACACACACACACACACACACACACACACACACACACACACACACACACACACACACACACACACACACACACACACACACACACAAACATTACTACAGCAATACTGCCAAGCCTGAAAAGCTCATGGAACATCTCTTTGAAAGACTCCAGAAAAGCAACAAACTCAAGGAGCGTGGTCACTTTTTTCTATCCTATCCAGCACTCTCTTGATCTGATACACATACTCTTACCCTTATACTCTTATCTATAGGCTACTATGCATAAAGGGTACACTGCATACAACAATAGACACCCCCCCACACACACACACACATTACAGCAAGCCTGAAAAGCTCATGGAACATCTCTTTGAAAGACTCCAGAAAAGCAACAAACTCAAGGAGTGTGGTCACTTTTTTCTATCCTATCCAGCACTCTCTTGATCTGATACACATAGGCTACTCTTACCCTTATAGGCTACTTATTTATTTGCTGCAACTGAGCAGAGCAGCCACTCGTTTAATATGAGCCCTAAGCTGTTTTAAGGGCATTTTCACTACCTCTAGTTAGAAGCATTTATTCTGGTCATTGTAAGTGCCATTCACACATGCTACATATTGCTTTTTTCAGCACAGTCCAGATCTGCCACAATATCATGTATAAATACTTGCATTGATTTGATTTAGATTTTTAAATAATACAAATTTGAAAAGCGTACTATACAAATTCTTACATTTTGACGTGTAGGCTATCTCACCACAGCAAGCTGACAGCTCAACATGACTTGCATGGTTGTGTAGGCCTGACTGTCCTGAAAATGGCAATATAAGAACCATGATGGAGGTATACTTTGGGGCTGAGCAATTTACAGAAATATGTGGTGTGTGCCTTCCAGAAATAAATGGCAATTTTTATTTAGTGATGAAAAAAATGACTTTCTCTCCATATTTGTGACACTAGCTGATCTGACATGACTTGTTTGCGATAGCACACATGACGTGCACAGATGATGATTCTCTATAATATTTGTTTTACTGCATTGCAATGAACACAGTAAAGGCAAAAAGTGTTTATTTGACAAACAAATTTGGATGCAATATGAGTCTTGAATTGGATACCATACAGGAGTTTGCTAGGATCTCAAAACCGTGTTATGAACGTGACTTGTCAAAGAGAAACACATGATAACATTGGATTATGAACATAGGCTATTATGCCACACAAAAACACGAGGTAAGTGGAGCTAAATGAAGTTATTATTTTGCTGTCACTTCATCTGTTTTATGGCCTAGAAGGTTGTATTTGGTATCTGTGGATAGCTCTAGCTCTCCTCTTTCATCTGACATGCGTGCCATATCTTTTTGATAGCGGTTTCACGAGGAAATCAAACGAGAGTAAAGGTAGCCATTTAGCTATATGACATTATTATTTGTTTGTAACTTCGTCTGATTTTATAATACGAAATGATCGATGTATTTGGTATCAATGCAAAGCTCTGCTTCTCCTCTTTCATTTGATATGCGTGTCATGTCTGTGCGATGCGTGGTCCGCGAGTAATTCAAGCGAGAGTTCTGGATGCGCCGGTGAACGCAGAGCAGACTGTAAATATGATATACTTTGATTTAACTTCATGATTTTATTTTATTTTCATACTTGATCGTACAGACAAGTGTCTAGTATCGTTGGAAAGCCCCGGTTCTGCTCTTTCCTGCAATATAAGTCTCATCTCGCTGTGACTAATAATAGTGGAGCAATGTAACAAAGAAAATGTGTGCGTTTTTAATGTGTGCGTTAAAAAGACTCCGGTTGCTCTTTCATCGGCGATTAATGGAACAGGGGCACTTCGGGGGCCAATCAGATTTCAGTAGGGGCCAGGGCCCCTGTGGCCCCGCCCCTAGAACCGCCCCTGCGACACGGAATAAACTGTAAGCTTCCATTCCCATCCCACCGTTTAAGATGTCTAAAAGGAGTTTGAGCTCTTCGACGATGGCGGCGTTTATGCAAGTGATCCTTACTTTGACGTTCCTCTTGGACGTGGAATCACTCAATGCTATTTGTGAGGGCAATCAATGCTACCATGTACACGAGGACATTGCAGACTTCACTGCCGCAAAAAAGGTTTGTCAAGATTCAAAGGGACATTTATTGACAGTGCGATCAAATGCATCAAACAACGCAATCTCAACTTTATTGACCGACTTAAAGGGAGACTTTTGGATCGGGCTACAATTTAATGGCAACTGTCCCCAATCCCCCTCTGATTTGAAAGGATACAAATGGATAACGGGACAAGAGGAAGCCGACTTTCACAACTGGGACAGGGACGACGCGGTTTGCCCTACCTCCGAACAGTGCGTAACGGTATCCACAGACGACCTCAAGTGGAGGGAGAGATCGTGTGCTGATAAAGTCGATGGATTTATATGCGAGTTTGTATTTGACTTAAGTTGTCAACCACTGCCGCATTCACAGATCAAAACGTACCGGACGCCATATGACTTTGAGGGGCCTGACCTTAAAGTTTTACCGATGGGAAGTGTGGCGGAGCTCGATGATGGGACTCAGTACATTTGCACTGATAACTGGCAGAAATCACCGTGGACCTGTGAGATCTTCGAAGGCGGCTGCGAGCAGAAGTGCGCCGTGGTTGACAGTAAGCCCGTATGCACCTGCTCTCCTGGCTACTTGGTTGACGACCGCAACGGTCGATCCTGCCGTTCAGTTGCGAATGATCCCTGTAAGGGATCTGGCTGTGAACAAACCTGCATTCCACATAATGGAAGTTTCACCTGCCTTTGTGATCAAGGGTTCTCTCTGGATGCAGACGGCAAGAGCTGCAAAGACATAGATGACTGCGCAGATGAACGAATTTGTGCGGGGTCTCACACGATGTGCGTAAATACGGTCGGAGGTTTCGAATGCAAGTGCAAGAAGGGGTTTGAAATGCAGAAAGGCATTTGTGTGGATATAGACGAATGCGCTAAATGGCCATGTGAACACGAATGCATCAACACACCTGGCAGCTACAACTGCTCTTGCTATGAGAGACACAGGGTATCAGACGAAGACCGTCACAAATGCATATTGGATTGCCCACACCAGGAATGCCCAGCTGTTTGTGACCCCAACGAAATTTTTCAGTGTGAATGTCCAGATGGTTTCGTCCTCGACGTTAGAGCAAATGGCCGCTTTTGTGTTGATTTCAACGAGTGTGATATGTATTACTGCGATCAGCACTGTGACAACAGCTTTGGTGGATACACCTGTTCGTGCGGTGAGGGATATGAGTTGGTGGACGGTTACAAATGTATACCATATGAAGGATCAGGCACCACGCCATCATATAGCGATGTCATTCCGACCACCAAGTACACGACAGAGAGCCCATCAGCTGTGACAGCCGGTAGTCTCCTTGGAATTATTGTTTGTGTTGTGTGTGCCTTGCTCGCCCTGGTTTTGCTCGCTCACCACTGTCTGAAACGCCGAAGTGAACATTCACTCATCGGTGCGCCTAAAAGCACTGACTTGCATGACTTAGAACATATTACCACTGAAAACTTCAAGCCAAATTTTTCAGAAATACAGATGAAAGGAGATAGATAGCTGCTAACGCCGTTTTTAATGTAATGCCAAAGAGCTAACGTCTGCCCTTTTCCTGGAGTTAGACTTTTGTGAACAAACACAACAATATCTGCAGTCGGTTCCCTGAAACGTTGGCAACTGCAATTCTGTTACCTCCAAAAATAGGAGAAAATGAAGAATATATTTTTTGATTTGTGTATATATAAATGTAACTACAATGCTATATGTACAGGAGTGATATATTTTATGTTTTTTTTTTTCGAGAAGCACAACGGATTCTGAAAGGACACGAATGAATGTTTCTTGGGAGAAACTGTTTACTGTTGTTTGATGTCTATGCAATAAAAACAAATTATTGTAGGCCTATAACACGGAGGTCTTTTTAAAGTGCGCCTGGCATGTCATTTTGTTTACATTGAATACATATATTAAATATAGGCTAGGCCTATATTAATCCTGGGAACATGTTTATAAATCACAATGTTTTACATGCATTTTTAACATCCTCGGTGTCCACAGATTTATAAATATACTGAATGATGCTTAAAAAAATGCCAGTTGAAGAGAATCAAGTGAATATAAAAACGTCATGTTATGTCATGGGTTAATTGTATTATTGTTTTTAATAGTAATTTAATTTAATTGAAATATAGACATAGCTGTCTAACGTTCTGCATTTAGGTTCTAATTGCTAGTCATCATTAAAACACACTACAGTTTCAACCAGCTGATATCAGTGAGATATTAATCAGGCTGGATGAGGCTAACCCTTTACTACACAACCGAGCAGTTGAAAGAAAAAAATGAACACACAGATAAACCAAACAGGTAGCACTGATTTTCTAATTTCACAACACTGAATCATGCATCAACTATGAATGAAAATATATTTACAAACTAAAGTAGCCTACAATCATGTTTCTCCAGGTGTAGGCTATGCCCACTTGTTGCACATGATACAGTTGAAATAAGTCAATTTATCCTTAAATCTGCCCTCTGAAATCCAACACTAAGGTTTCCACCAGCCATCTTAATACTAACACATCTTAAGCTATAAGAGAGGTACTGACGTAAAATGTTTTTTATGCTTTAAGTCTTTATGCCAAAAAGCAGCTAGGCTATAATATAGCAGTTTGGGTCAAATGGATGCAACAGCCATACTTTATTCAAACCAAAATATAGATAGATAAAAGGTTTTTCTGTTGTTCACAAGGTGTGTGCTTAAAATGCAATTGAGGTCATTGTTTTCAAACCAGAGGTAGGCTATCAGATGTTAAGCAGTTAAGACCTCTCACAGCACATTGATAACCAGCCAGATAGCCAGGATCTAGATGGGACATCATGGTGAACTATTCAAATATGGGCTCCTGTCCAAATATAGTCCCAGTGATTTGAGAGCATAGAACATAATCGTTATATTTCGATGAATTTTAAATCTGAACAAGGTTTTATCAGTTTTCAGAAAAATTCTTTGTGACAAAACAGAATTTGGTCTGTTGGTTATAGCAATGATAAACAAATATCAAAATATAAAAATGTAAGATAACTGAAAGCATGAAACAGTGAATACAGTGTAACACTAAATAAAAGCACTCTACTTAGTGTACTCCAATCAATCCCACAACTTCCCCCGCACTACAGCAATGCTCCCGTTCTCTGTCCAGAACTACGGCCACTTGTTAAATTATCTTCATGCTCAAGTTTTCTTATTACAGTTACAGTCACAGATCAGAACTGAAATTCTCAAAACTACCTGTTCAATCTTCAGATCATTACTGTATGTCACTGGTGCACATAAAAAAAGTAGTTTCTCATTCCTTTGATCAAGTTGCAAATGTTTTGGTACATCCATGAAAATAATCATGTACAATTCTCAGCTAAATAGTCTCACTCCCCACAACATCTAGGCATTGGTTCAGTCACATGCAAAATGGTTGAACATGTTGTCATCTGAGAATTTGTGGCCCAAAAGACAGGAACATCAGACGGTGTAGGAAGTCTGCACTGTAATTCCTACAACACTGCATTTCCAGTTTTCCCTAATGAGATTGCCCTATATGGTAAAATTTCTGCTTTATTTCATTTTTTCCATGCAGCGCTGTCTTTTCCTTTCTAGCACAACGACAGGGTCCGACAAGAAATGACAAAAAACAGTAAAACCGTGAATGTGAATATTTTCGATCAAACTTCCACATACACTAAGGTGTAGCCTACAATTTACAAAAAATGTCATACAAATTTTAGCCATTGTTTACATCAGAACATCCCTAGAGTACACTGTTATACTGACAACATGACTAAGCCATTTGACTGTCTTATCCGTACACGATGACACAAGGACTTGACATTCTGATGCACTGACATGTTCATTGACACAAATATTTCGTTTTGAGAAATGGACTAAGGATTTTGAGCAAGAAACTGTTTTTTGCAGGTAGTCCATGGTGTTTGCTATTTGTGCAAATGGTTTTCAGAAATGCACTTACTGTTTAGCAAATCTCAAGGATGATTCGAGAAATGTACCAAAGTGACTGAGAAAATCTGTAACAGAAAGGAACATACAAACCACAATTCTGGAAGGGAATTGATTAACAGTGACCAGGTGAGTCTTGAAATATTTCTTGAATATCCCAAAACTATCGCAAGAATATAGAACAGTAGGTAACTTATTCCACTAGCGAGGATTCACAAAGGGAAAGTGTCTTGGCTGATTGTGCTAATGGATGGTCTACACTGCAGACTCTCGTCAGATGACATAGATACTGTAGATTGATTGATTGATTGATTGATTGATTGATCGATAGATAGCCTTTATTCTCATTGTACAGTCACCTGTGAAACACAATTGGGGTTGCTATGTCTGATAAAGTGCATTTGGGATTACAGCTAAGAAAAACAAGAATTAACAAAAAGAAAATGTAGAGCTGAATCATGGAATCAAGTGTCCTGTAGGACAAAGGATTTGAAGTTTTGGCTGCTATAGGAAGCCAATGTGTTTCCTTTGGCTGATTAAAGACCAGAAGTGCTGCTGCATTTTGAATAATCTGTAATGGTCTCACATCATAACCAGGTAGGCCAGATAACAATGTATTGCAATAGTCCAGATTAGGCCCGATCTTCCTAATGGTGGATAAACTTACACAGTCAGCTCCATGTTTCTGTGACTTGTAAAGTTGTTTACAGTTTTTCACAGTTGCTCAAACACTAAACCCCATTCTCTGAATCAAATTCTCAAATGCCTGAACACATTTATTGAATGATTCCCTTATTTGGCAAAACCATAGACTACTTTCACCCACTTTCACCCATTTTACCAAACTCATTAACCCTTTTTGCAAAACTGTGAACACATTGTGCATTCTGATGCACTTCTTAATTATATTGATAACCAAACAACGCAGAAGTTGAACACAATTAGTGCACAGTTGTCTCCATTTGAACACTACCACTCAAAATTGATAACACTTCTGTCTAATGATGTGACAACCAATATAAGTCAGTTCAGAGTTGACAGAGACGCAGGGGACAACAAGTGTGTGTTACAGTAGAAGTGGGGTACAAGGAAGAGGAGGGTGCAGGTAGGAGGAAGAGGATGAAGAGAAAGACAGAGAGTCCCAAGAGTTGCAATACTGTAAATGATGATATTTGGGCAACAATCATTGACCATGTTCTGGTTCATGGAATGCCAATGAGAGAAGCAGGACTTCATGGTCCAACCCAACATCAGTGGTTTCTCTGTGGCGTCAATAATCCAAAGATTCAGACTACAGAAGAGAAATAGCGTAAATGTCCATTATCATACAGTACAGTAATCACTGAACATCCACTGTTACACACTTACTACCCTTTGAGCTCAACTCTGAGAGAGTGAAAGAGCTGAGTTATCAGTATGTCCAAGTAAGTCTAAATTTAGGCACAATACAATACTACAGTATTGCATACTTACAGTACTATCAGAGTCTGTGGCATCACAGTACAAATCATATTCAGTACAGTATTGGCCTGTCTTTCTGTTCACTTACAAAACTATTTATATCTTCATATAGGCTAGACGCTAGAGGATATGAGTAGAGACTTATATAAGTCCTTATTCTTTATCTTCATTGTGATATTTTATTTTTCGAATTAGAATGAATACAATTCCTCCAGGAGCCATAAACCCTGCCCTGAAAACTGTGTCTTCCATTGTTTGGTGTATTGTCTAATCACTGCTCTGCAGGAGTGTAATTTTGCCTGATGTGTTCAATGATTTGAGACCATTAGTTAGTTTTGAGCAAAGTTAAAAGTGTTTTGAGGTGATTGTTCAGTTTTGCACCAAGATTGAAGGGTTTCGAGAATGTAGGTTGAGAAATTAGTTTTGTGTTCACAGTTTTGAGAAAAAGGTAAAGAGTTCTGAAAAAGGTGTTCTAGCAATTGTGAAAAACTGTAAATGTTCTGTCATAAACTTCTATTGGGTTTATCCCTAGAACACCTGTGCATACCATAAGAGAAACTGAGAGAACATTATAAGTTGTTAAAGAGGGGCCTCTAGTGGTCTTATGATGACACTGTAAGATAAACAGACACATTTTCAATCTTGATTCAGTGATTAAAGTGTAACTTCACCCCATATCTCCACCCACTTCACATTTCTGAAAAAGGCTTTCAAAATGGGCGAGACGTTCTGAAATTTGGAAGGTAGTGCAGCACTGCTGCAGCCAATCAACCATGGTGATTCCGTGTCAATCTGTGAATGAGTGCTGCAGACATGGCTTATCACAGGCTAATCAGGGCAGCAGGTGTTGGGGCGTTTCATTCCTAATTTGTAACGACCCGGTGATGTAGTCTCGGAAGAAAAGTGCAGGACTACGTCAGCATTCCAATAACATTTTGGACCAAAATGCCATGGCATGTTTCAACCTGTAGAGGGCGCGGAGAGCTATATCTCCCATAGACTGTATATATACAGTCTATGATATCTCCAATACAAAATCATACGAAATGTTGCCTTTCTCGGGAAACACGATTTTTGTCAATATTAACCCTGGTAATAGTGTAGATCACCACTTATGAGTAATTTCAATCAATCAACCGCTCAAAAAACATATTTTAGGGTGCAGTTACACTTTACAGTTTTTCACAATTGCTAGAACACCTTTTTCAGAACTCTTTACCTTTTTCTCAAAACTGTGAACACAAAACTCATTTCTCAAACTACATTCTCGAAACCCTTCAATCTTGTTGCAAAACTGAACAATCACCTCAAAACACTTTTAACTTTGCTCAAAACTAACTAATGGTCTCAAATCATTGAACACATCAGGCAAAATTACACTCCTTCAGAACAGTGATAAGACAATACACCAAACAATGGAAGACACAGTTTTCAGGGCAGGGTTTATGGCTCCTGGAGGAATTGTATTCATTCTAATTTGAAAAATGAAATATCACAATGAAAATAAAGAGTAAGGACTTATATCACTCCCTATATGCTCTAGCCTAAATGAAGATATAAATCAATAGTTTTGTAAGTGAACAGAAAGACAGGCCAATTCTTTACTGAATATGATTTGTACTGTGATGCCACAGACTCTGATAGTACTGTAAGTATGCAATACTGTAATATTGTATTGTGCCTAAATTTAGACTTACTTGGACATACTGATAACTCAGCTCTTTCACTCTCTCAGAGTTGAGCTCAAAGGGTAGTAAGTGTGTAACAGTGGATGTTCAGTGATTACTGTACTGTATGATAATGGACATTTACGCTATTTCTCTTCTGTTGTCTGAATCTTTGGATTATTGACGCCACAGAGAAACCACTGATGTTGGGTTGGACCATGAATTCCTGCTTCTCTCATTGCCATTCCATGAACCAGAACATGGTCAATGATTGTTGCCCAAATATCATCATTTACAGTATTGCAACTCTTGGGACTCTCTGTCTTTCTCTTCATCCTCTTCCTCCTACCTGCACCCTCCTCTTCCTTGTACCCCACTTCTACTGTAACACACACTTGTTGTCCCCTGCGTCAACTCTGAACTGACTTATATTGGTTGTCACATCATTAGACAGAAGTGTTATCAATTTTGAGTGGTAGTGTTCAAATGGAGACAACTGTGCACTAATTGTGCTCAACTTCTGCGTTGTTTGGTTATCAATATAATTAAGAAGTGCATCAGAATGCACAATGTGTTCACAGTTTTGCAAAAAGGGTTAATGAGTTTGGTAAAATGGGTGAAAGTGGGTAAAAGTAGTCTATGGTTTTGCCAAAAAAGGGAATAATTCAATAAATGTGTTCAGGCATTTGAGAATTTGATTCAGAGAATGGGGTTTAGTGTTTGAGCAACTGTGAAAAACTGTAAATGTACAGCAACACAAAGTAGTTATTTTACCTTAGTCGCTCCTTTAGGTGATATTGTACTTATACAAGAATTGCATCTCTGTCAATACCTTTGCACCACTGGGGGGTATTCCATGTACCTGGTTTAGTGACAAACTCGGCAAAGTCAGTTCCAAGCAAATTGGGTACATTAGTGCTACGTACTCAGTGCATGTAAAACTGCCGAGAAAGGCAATCCTCATATTATGCTACTTTAAGGAAAATATTCAATCTATGTCCCCATCCACATAAGTTAGTACTTAATTTCTATTTTATTAGAGATATAACATGGTGCATTCTAGCCATACATTTGAACATTGTGTAATTTGCACAATTTGTATAATATCTGGAATGATTCAGTAATTTACTGAGGTGAATGTTATAACATCTGAAATTATTTAATTACTTTGCTACTTTACGTAAATGCAGGTGTAACGTTAAGTTTTGAATTGAAACATTAAGTTATTGATCTGATTAAAATGACTGACAAATGAAATGTGTTTTTGAGCACTGATGGAATGATGGTTAGAGCCCATTGGTTGTTCATCATCATAGAAGACAAATACGTAATAGAACATTGTGCATTATGCTCTCTATGTTGTAACTTTCACTGTGTAGTTGTAGCATTGCATAATTGTATAGTACTGCCAATAGTTAGGCTGCAATGTTTAAATGAAAATAATTTTACGGATAGTAATCTAGCCCAAAAAGAAGCAGACAAATTTGTTTCTTTAGCCAGATTTAATGTTGCATTCAGGAACCCCCTGAAGCTAAGCCTAAATAGAAGGAGGAACATGGGACATTCGAAAGGAGGATTGATCTTTTTGTAGCATAACCCTTCTGGTTGATATGTCAATGTTGATACACTTAACTGATGCATAACGCTTCAAACCTGAACATTTCCCAAAGGCACTGACCTTTGCAAGTATGTCCGTCAGAGAATTAGACTCATTTTCTTTTTGTTTATTTTCTTTTTAAAATTAACGTAACACTCGACGGAATATTTGACGGTCACAATGGCATCATATCAGTAGTTACACTGGAGCAATGCCCATGCAAATAAGCCATTCAGTGCGGGGGGATTTGTATAATATCTTTGTTGCTTGCTACTCATTCCTGGAAAAGTCCCACTGAGTTACAGTAACTCTTCTCCCAGGGAGTCATGGCCAAGACTGGCGGGAAAAGGCTTCAGAATATACATAAAAGACAGGACAAAGGTTAGACCTAGATACTACATCACAAATATCTGTACATACATACTAGAACACAATCAAGACATAACGCTTAACATAAGCTAAAACAGAGTTGACTTTAAAATGTTTTTAAAAGTATTGAAAGGTGGAAGTGATTGTAGAATTAGGTCTATTTTGAAGTTAATTCCAGACATTTGTAGCATCTGCCAAGGGTCTCACTTTAAATGAAAAAGAGAAGAGCTAAACTGTAGCCCTCACTGTTGCTGTTGTAGTGTGGGCATCTTTTCATGTGGCTCTTTTTTTTTTTAAGGTTATTTTTTAGGGCTTTTTATGCCTTTAATCGGACAGGACAGTAGAGAGAATGACAGGAAGCGAGTGGGAGAGAGAGCTAGGGTGGGATCCGGGAAGGACCACGGGGCGGGAATCAAACCCGGGTCTCCGGCGCGCGGTGCAGGTGCCCCAGCCAGTTGCGCCACGGCTGGGGCCTATGCGGTTCTTTTGAGGTGTGGGATTACTGGGGCTCTTCTTGCTGGACTGGTTAGCCACCCCCTGGCTTAAAGCAACACGATGATCAACAGCTTTACAAAGCAATTATTATCATTGTTGTTTATTGTTATTATTATATTTCTTATTTTTTTTTATTGTTAGGATTTTATTATCAATATATTGTGAATTCTCTATTTTCCCCTTCCTCCTCCATAATGTTAATGTTATCTTATCATTTAATCATGTATTTATGACAGAGTCAATTAATGAATGAATTCGTGAGTTAATGAAAATGAACAGTGAAGTCCAATATCAAGCAATCTGGGCAGGCATTTGAGTGCATCTACAGTATTTAGGCTATGAGATGCAACAGGCAGGCAGCATTACAGTAATTAATCATTTGGCCAGACATGTTGTGATAAGGCAAGATGAGCAACGTGTATTGTAGCTTGCTCACATACACACACACACGCACATGCACACACACACACACACACACACACACACACACACACACACACACACACACACACACACACACACACACACACACACACACACACACACACACACACACACACACACACACTAATCATCCAATCGAAAGACAGAACTGGTTATGTGTTTACAATCTAATGAATCATTTGGCCAGACATGATAATAAGATGATCCAGTACAAGATGAGTAACATAGCTTGCTCACACACACACTACACCTCAAATTTCTTGAGAACTTTAATCAGAACCGGTTATGTGCTCACAATTTAAACTAGAAATGTGCATGTCCGAGGACATGCAAGAGTGGGCTTGCAAAAATGCTAACTTTGCTAACAATACTAACTATGCTAACAATGCTAACCAGGTTGATTAGCTAACTTAGCTAATGACTTATGTTATGTCAACAATGCTTAAAAAAAGGCTGCAAAAAATAATAATAATAACAATAATTTCCCCATTCATTTCAATGTGCCCGAAAAGCGGCGAAAAACAGGAATACCGATAGCTCAAACGCTCTAGGAGAAGAGGCGTCTTAAAAAAATGGGAACGGGAATAATTAAGTATAAAACTTAAGAAGAACAATAGTGGGCCTTGCTTTGCAGCAAGCCCACTAATAATCCTTTGACATGTTGTGATCGGGCAGATGATCCATTGCAAGATATGAGCAACTTGTAGATTGCTCTCACACACATAGTAGGACTCATTAAGTTTCTTGAGCACTTTAAAGAGTCACTGCACCCTAAAATATGTTTTTTGAGCTGTTGATTGATTGAAAATACTCATAAATGGTAAACTCTACTATTACCAGGGTTAATATTGACAAAAATCGTGTTTCTCGACAAAAGTAACATTTCGTCTGATTTTGTATTGGAGATATTGCTCTCCGCGCATTCTACAGGCTGAAACATGCCATGGCATGTTGGTCCAAAATGCTATTGGGATGCTGACGAAGTCCTGTACTTCTCATCCAACACTATGTCACCGGGTCGTTACAAATTAGGAATGAAACGCCCCAACACCTGCTGCCCTGATTAGCCTACCTGTGATAAACCATGTCTGCAGCACTCATTCCCAGTCAGATTGACACGAAATCACCATGGTTGATTGGTTGCAGCAGTGCTGCACTCCCTCTCCAAATTTCAGAACGTCTCGCCCATTTTGAAAGCCTTTTTCAGAAATGTGAAGTGGGTGGAGTTATGTTATGAAGTGACTCTTTATTGATCAGTTTCTTGAGAATTTTAATCATCGAACCAGAAGACATGGAACTGGTTATGTGGTTGCCCGCCAACATTACTCAATCTGGACATGCTTTGAATGAATGGATGATACATGAGGCAACTTTTTGAGCAATGTTGCAGAGAACTACTTAAGAGTTTCCATGTATTGTGCTGATTCAAGAAATATGTAAATAATATATGACATATATAATTAATGCTCATCCATGGTAGTAGACAACACTTGCTCTGAGATAACATGTTTGGTTCAGGAGATACAAAATATATAGGCTTAATTCAGTTATAGTGCATGGAACATTTAATGGTTGCCACTGCGACCATTCGGGTTTTTTGATAATGGTTTTACACCTGAAAATGTCCAGGGCTCCAAACTTTACAACGTTATTAACACATCCCCAGAATGATAGATGAAAGATAACTATGAAATTTAGTAAAACTGTCAAAGGTGCAGTTTTTGGCCATACACCAATTTTGACAACGTTTCACCACTTGTATTTTCATGGACTTTTGGCATGTGATATGGGAGGGTTTGGGAGGGTTTCATGACCTGAATACATCGTTTCTGTTACAATTAGTTTTGGGTTGGGTGAATTTTTCAGATTGCCTAGACTAGTAGGCTTCAATGCATTTTCATGCACTGTAAAGAGTGTACAGTATGAGGTATGCTTCCAGAACAGCACAATTTCCTCCCTCCTTGGCATGGTACAGGGAGGTCATTCCAGTGAACTTCCGGTCTTGTCCTCCTCCACTTCCTGCACCACTATAGCAAAAACACCTATTTGATTTGATTTGATGTGTTTATCATCAGATAAGTTAGTCATGCCTGTTGTTGGTGGCACCAGTTCCATCGAGGATTTTCTGACGAATTACAAAAACAGCCAAGCCAACGTAGGAGAGCACAATTTCTTCTTCCAGCTCCCCTTTTCCAGGTAATTTTCAGGCACTTCCTATGCCTTACAGAGTGGGTGATTCAGGGGAATGTCATGAAGTGCATCTCAAAAGAATCTCTTTCCACAGTTTGTGCTGTGTGCTGGTCATGAGTCTCTTTGGGCGGAAACCTGGAAAAAGGGACAGGCATTGTTGCACTGGGCAAGAGACGGAAATGTCTCTCTCACACACACCCACACACAGACACACACACACACACACAGACACACACACACACACACACACACACACACACACACACACACACACACAGGCAGAAAAAGGGCAGGGTGCGCAGGGCACCTTTCTTCCTCTCCCTCCCATCCTGTTACTGAGACCTCGAGCATGACTAATGAAAGACCAAAGTGAAAAGGGGTTAATCATTCATGAAAGTGAATAGTCTTTCCTTTGTCCTTAAAGGAAAGTTCAGGAAGAACAACCTGGGGATTATTTGTGGATAAATAAACCATGTAAACATGCATCATGCATCTGTGCCAGATTTGCACAATGGTAAAGAAGTCGGATATGACCACTGATTTGACATGTTTTATAAATAACTTCCCAATCCTTTAATTCATACAGGAGTTACAAGTGGTTAGTCACTAGGACTTTCTATGCCTTACAACACATTTTACAAATGAGTTGTCAAGGTTTAATTTACATTTATTCATTTACAGTAGCAGACACTTTCATCCAGTTACTTACACATGCCAATTAAATTAAAGGCCACGGGCACAACTGTGAAAGCCGGAAATTAAACCCACAATTTGACTACTGCATGCTAGCCAAGCTTCCTTATCCACTACACTCCCTCCGTAAACAAAGTAACTTACATATAAAAATAACACCATATTGAATATTGTGAGTAGCAGAATAGGCTACATTGAACTTGGAGCAGCTGGATGAGAGTGTAGAGGATGTAGCATTGTGATTTAGGGATGGAGCAGGTCTGTGTCACACACCATGATGACGGTGATGAGCACGATGACTAATGTATTTCGATAAGATAATATGGTAATAATAACATGACGTGAGATTGAAACAGACTGTTGTGATCACAATAATTACGCAGTATCATTTGCTAATGATTTGCTGAGCGTGGGCGGTCATTCTCTCAAAGTTCTCAAGGTCAAAGTACCTTTGGCAAAGATGGGCTGGAAGACATGTCGACTAGGCAATGTCAATGCATGTGCAAAAGGCAAAGCTTTAAGACATTGAAAGCCAACAAAGTGAAATGAGTTTGTGTAGTATATTGGCTACTAAAATATACTAGCAATGTAGGTAGTGTAGGCTACAGGAAACATTTAATTTAACAACAGGCATCAAAGTTTTTTGTTGTCAGTGCCGGTTCAGCCCTCCATGGGGCCCTTAGAAGCAAAGACCTGCTAAGGGGCCCTCCTACCTGTACTTGGGCCAAAATTTTATCTTTTTTTTTTTCGCACCTGATACCTCAGTGTTCCCAATTCAATCATCCCACCCCAATTTGTCTACAAAAGTTACCAAATATAGTGTTATAGTGTATCATGTATAAATACTTGCATTGATTTGATTTAGATTTTTAAATAATACAAATTCAGAAAGCATACTATACAAATTCTTACATTTTGACGTATAACTCACCACAAGCTCACAGGTCGACATGACTTGGCAATGGCAAAAGACTTGGAAAATGGCAATATCAGAACCATGGTGGAGGGATACTTTGGGGCTGAGCAATTTACAGAAATATGTGGTGTGTGCCTTACAGAAATAAATGGCCATTTTTATTTAGTGATGACAATTTTGACACTTATTGTGCTCCATATTTGTGACAGGAGCTGATCTGACCTGACTTTGCGTAGTAGGCTAGCACACAGGACGTGCACACATGATGATTCTCAATAATATTTTTTTACTGCATTGCAATGAACAAAGTAAAGGCAAAAAAGTGTTTATTTGTCAAACAAATTTGGATGCAATATGAGTCTTGAATAGAGAAACATATGAACATAGGCTATTATCCCACACAAAAACATGGGGTAAGTGGAGCTAAATGAAGTTATTATTTTGCTGTCACTTCGTCTTTTTATGGCCTAGAAGGTTGTGTTTGGTATCCCTGGATAGCGCTATCTCTCCTCTTTCATCTGACATGAGTGTTATATCTTTATAATCGCGGATTCACGAGTAAATCAAACAAGAATAATGGTAGCCTAAGCTATATGACATTATTATTTGTTTGTCACTTCGTCTGTTTTTATAACACAAAAGGATTGAAGTATTTGGTCAATAGAAAGCTCTGTTTCTCTAGCCTGGAAAACCAGCGCCAACTGCTGGACGGCAATTAGACACCCAATCCATTTAGGCTGGTTTATCAGGCTACTGTTTCTCCTCTTTCATTTGATAATTCAAGCGAGAGTAGCCTAATGCGCGGGCGAACAGATATACACTGTAAATAGGATAGGCTATACTTTGATTTAACTTCATGATTTTTCTAAATGTTCATAGCCTACTTGATCGTACAGACAAGTGTCTAGTCTCGTTGGTAAGCCCCGCTTCTGCTCTTTCGTGCAATAAAGGTCTCATCTTGATGCGACAAATAATCACATAGCAATGTAACAGAGAAGAATGGGTGTGTTTTTTTACGCACTTTGCATCAGTTGGGCTCATAGTTAAAGATATGGTTAGTATTAGGCTATTAGGCTACCTCCGCCTTCATCAGTGTTTGTTAAAGTTGTGGAAGGAATTTTAACTCAGGAAAGGTGTGAAATGACTCAAGGAGGGATTACATTTTGGGAGTGGTACGCACTTGGGCGGAGGTCTGCGCTCTCGGAGTGCTTATCTAATTGATTTATTTATTTCAAAATGTAGTCAGTCGCCGGCATTCAAAAAATGCAATTTGTGGTTATATTTCACAACTTTTTTTTAAAAGTAGACTGTACTCTGCCTGGGAAAGGCTGGCAAGCAAGCCACATACAGATCAGGGGGTTCTCTGCCCTAGGCCAGCAACACACGCATGAGAGATGCAAACAAATGGATCAATTTAGGTTAGGCTATTCAGATTATTTGTTGACATTAAAACCGAGGAACGAACACAAGTTTACCCGACTGTTGTTCCCGCTGTTCCCGCGTGGCGTTTCCTCTTCTGTTTGTCATGCTCTGACAGCTCTGACTGAAGGGTAATTCGGTGTCATGATGACAGTCGCTATAACTGTAGATTACAGTAGCCTACCTGTCGCTTGGGGGCCTTCATTAACTTGCGGGGCCCTATACAACTTGTGTAGTGTGCGTAGGGAGAACCGGCCCTGTTTGTTGTTGTTGTTGTTGTTGTTGTTGTTGTTGTTGTTGTTGTTGTTGTTGTTGTAGTATTATGTTTAAGGTTAAGTTAAGAGGTGAGTAATAACTCTTGTCAGTTAGCCTCAACTTTTTTAAAAATCTGAAAAGTCTATGAAATGGACTAATGTTAGACAGCACTCGATTAGGCCTAGGCTACTCGTGTCAAGATAGTCGCCAAATATGGGTGGGGCTACTGGCGTGTCTCATATCCCCCCTGCTGACGCTAACTCGCTGAAAGGTGAAAGTTACTGGAAGACAGATAAGCAACTGCCTCAGTCCAAACTTCCTTCCCCTCTTTATTCAGCGGCATGGGATGAAGCTTCGGCGAAATTCATGACAGCATTCACTCTACTTTCATACTCACGGGAGTCACGGCGCAACACCTCATGAAGCTGTCAGCTCCATTAGCATTCCACCGTTTAAGATGTCTAAAAGGAGTTTGAGCTGTTCGACGATGGCAGCGGCTATGCAAGTGATCCTGACTTTGACGTTCCTCTTGGCCGTGGAATCACTCACTGGTTTCTGTGAGGACAATCAGTGCTACAGTGTACACCAGGACATGGCAGATTTTACTGCCGCTAAGAAGGTTTGTCAAGATTTACACGGACATTTGTTGACAGTGCGATCAAATGCATCAAACAGTGCAATCTCATCTTTATTGACCGACTTAAAGGGTGACCTCTGGATCGGACTACAATTTTTTGGCAACTGTCCCCAGTCCCCCTCTGATCTGAAAGGATACAAATGGATAACGGGACAAGAGGAAGCCGACTTTCACAACTGGGACAGGGACGACGCGGTTTGCCCTACCTCCGAACTGTGCGTAACTGTATCCACAGACGACCTCAAGTGGAGGGAGAGATCGTGTACTGATAAAGTCGATGGATTTATATGCGAGTTTGTATTTGACTTAAGTTGTCAACCACTGCCGCATTCACAGATCCAAACGTACCGGACACCATATGACTTTGAGGGGCCTGACCTTAAAGTTCTACCGATGGGAAGTGTGGCGGAGCTCGATGATGGGACTCAGTACATTTGCACTGATAACTGGCAGAAATCACCGTGGACCTGTGAGATCTTCCAAGGCGGCTGCGAGCAGAAGTGTGCCGTGACTAACAGTAAGCCCGTATGCACCTGCTCTCCCGGCTACTTGGTTGATAACCGCAACGGTCGATCCTGCATTTCAGATCCCTGTAAGGGTTCTGGGTGTGAGCAGGACTGCATTCCACATAATGGAAGTTTCACCTGCCTTTGTGATCAAGGTTTCTCTCTGGATGCAGACGGCAAGAGTTGCAAAGACACAGATGACTGCGCAGATGAAAGAATTTGCGCGGGGTCTCACTCGGTGTGCGTAAATACGCACGGAGGTTTCAATTGCGCTTGCAAGAAGGGGTTTGAAATGCTGGAAGACATTTGTGTGGATATCAACGAATGCGCTGAAAGGCCATGTGAACACAAATGCATTAACACACCTGGCAGCTACAACTGCTCTTGCTATGAGAGACACAAGGTATCAGACGAAGACCGTCACAATTGCATATTGCATTGCCCACACCAGGAATGTCCAGCTTTTTGTGAGAAGTCGACGGAAGCCGACGGAAAACAACAACGTGAAAACTGTAGATGTCCAGATGGTTTCATCCTAGACGACAACTTTTGTGTTGATATAGACGAGTGTGAAATGTATTATTGCGACCAGCACTGTGACAATACATTTGGTGGATACACCTGTTCATGTGGTGAGGGATATGAGTTGGTGGACGGCTATAAATGTGTAGGCTTACCAAATGAAAGTCCACGCACCACGCCATCATATAGCGTTGTCACGCCGACCGTCAAGGATACGGCAGAGAGCCCATCAGCTGTGACACCCAGTAGTTTCCTTGGAGTTGGTGTTGTGTGTGCCTTGCTCGCCCTGGTTTTGCTCGTTTTTCACTGTCTGAAGCGTCGACGTGAATATTCACTCATCAGTGCGCGTAAAAGCACCGACTTGGAACAAATGACTGAAAACTACAAGCCACATTTTTCAGAAATACAAATGTATTGAGATAGATAGCTGCTACAGCCAAACAGCCAATGCCTGGCCTTTTCTTAGACTGAAACTTATGTGAACCAGCATAACAGGATCTGCAGTTGGGTCCCTGGAACGTTGGCAAGTGATTGAAAGACAAGGAATATGTTCAATTTTGTGTATGTGAATGTAACTAAATCGCTATGTGTACTTGAATGGTAATTTTTTTTAAAATTTAGTTTCATTATTTTTATTATATTGTATAATACAATTGTATTGTATTATTTGTATATTTAAGTTAAGTACAACGGTCTCTGGAAGGACATGGGTGAATGTTTCGTGGGGGGAATTGTTTAGTTTTGTTTCATGATGTCTATTATATAGAAATAAGTTATTGTAGGCCTATGTGTCATAAATACACTGCCGTCTTTTTAAAGTAGGTCGGGCATTCCTTTTCTTCGCATTGCATCTGAAAATATTTCAATCCCGTGACATGTTTATGCATTTACATGGTTTTTTTTTAATCGCTCACTGTCCACAGTAAATATACTGTACGATGCTGCTGCTGTTGTTGTTGTCAGAAAAAAGCCTGTTGAAGAGAATCCAGTGAATTTCAAAACGACAAGTTATGTATTGGATTAGGTTACAAATGAATCCCTGCGTGGATTAAATGGACCAGATCGGGACAACAGAGTTTGTGTTGTTTTGTTTTTAAAAGAGTGCTCTTGGGGATGTGATGATAGCCTCTGCTCTGGCTGGTGCTGATTTTGTAATTTACCCAGACATGTGAGATCACAATATAGATTGCACATGTTAAAGGTTGTTAGATACTGTAGATAGATAGATAGATAGATAGATAGATAGATAGATAGATAGATACTTTATTGATCCCCAAGGGGAAATTCAAGAAATTATTATTGTTATGTATGGATTCCCAAAAGTCCAAGCTTTCAAATACACTGTATTGGCAAAAGTGTTGGGTCACTTGCCTTGACTCGCATATGAATCAAAATTATATCCCATTCTTAATTCATAGGGTTTTATATTATGTTGGTCCACCCTTTGCAGCTACAGTATAACAGATTCAACTCTTCTGGGAAGGCTTTCCACAAGTAAAGGTTTAGGAGTGTTTATAGGAATTTATAACCATTCTTCCAGAAGCGTATTTTTTAGGTCACACACTGATGGACGAGGTGACTGGCTCTCAGTCTCCACTCTCATTCATCTCAAAGGTGTTCTATTGGGTTGAGGACACTCTGTGTAGGCCAGTCAAGTTAATCCACACCAAAGTCTGTCATCTTGCTTTGTGCACTGGTGCACAGTCATGTTGGTACAGGCAGTGACCATCCTCAAACTGATCCCACAATTGTTTAAAATCTCTTGTTTAATGCTAAAGCATTAGAGTTCCTTTCACTGGAACTAAGGGGCCAAGTCCAGTTCCTGGAGACATGGCCCCTTCCTGTTCCAACCTGACAATGCACCAGTGCACAAACTAAGCAAGAAAAAGCCCTCCCAGAAGAGTTGAAGTGGTTATAGCTGCAAAGAGTGGACCAATGTCATATTAAACCTTATTAAGAATGGGATGTCACTTAAGTTCATATGCGAGTCAAGGCAGGTGACCCAATACTTTTGGCAATGTAGTGTATGTTGCAAGATGATGGGGGTGTGGTTAGGTGTACCGTGAGCGGTAAACTGTCTCATAGCAGTTTCTTCGTGAGAACTTCTAATCGTCGGAACACATGGAACCGGTTATAGCTCTTCGGCAACATTGCTCAAAAGATTGCCCCATGCTTCATCTAAAACAACACGATGGAAAATCCCGTTATGCCCCTTGGCGTCAATGTACCGGTATCCACCTCTGAAAATTCAGAAATAGAGTATATCCACCTCTTATAAGAGCTCATCCACCTCTCAAATGAGCTTATTCACCAATTGCAACTTTTGACATTCAAGCATCACACTGTATTATCCACATTCACAATATGTGCACTCACCAACACTCTACGAACCATTTAATATAGGGTCATTCCGTGTCAAATCACCCAATTTCAGCTACATTTGGAAAGTGACCCTCACCAAAAAGATCTGAAATAAATCACAGGTGTTTGTAGACTAAACCTATGCATAAATCTTAAATAGTATATCTGGATCACGAATGGTTTAAAAACTACAGTCCTTTGAAGCTTCAAGTAATTTTAAGCATTGTGGTGAACAATCCTTTTTGGTCAACTTGCAACGTTATTGGTTCTTTTGGTATTTCACACACATCAGTGAAACTATGTGAATGGAAGCACATTTTCCTGTTGAATTAAAAAATCTAATCAGATCAGAGTTATCTTGTGTACCCTCTGCAAAGCTCTAAAAATGGCTATAAATTCATTATGTGAAAAGACATAATCACTTTTGAAGGTTTCTCATTCGTAAAGTATGTGCCACAAATTTCATCAGGTTTTTTTCCCACTCATATGGACTATAAGGTCAAGTCCATGCATCAACTTTGGTTTAATCGTTGTCGTTTTCTCAGAGCATTTTGTTTTAATTGGGCTTGATTTTCAAAAAGCCCATTTTCGTCCTATCATTTCACCATGTGGACAGTTAACAGGATTTTTTATTTTATTTTACCATATATCATGTTGTATGTGAGGACTATCTGTCCAAAATTTGGGCTTGTTGCTGAGTTTCTTTGTTTGAGATATGATTTTTGGAAAATATTCTCTATAAATCCACTGAACTTGCATTGGATCTGCAGTACCTCTTTGCACCACATGGGGTGCTCTTTTAATACAATGGAAGTCAATGAAAGAGTAAGAGAGTCACTTGTTTGCTGCACATATCCAATCTAAACACACATTTTATGGTTCATAGTTGAATTTCTCCAAGTAATTATTGCAACATGAACAACATACTACTCATAAATAAATCTTATTTAGAGAAAAAAAGCGGATCAAGCAAATTATACACACATAAGACTGTAATATATATTGTCATTTGTATTTTATTTTGTTAGCTTCATATTTTGTATCAAAATACTTAATTAAGTGTGTATTTTAAAAATGTAGTTTAAAAATACTAGCAATTAGTTTGGGCAAAACCAATTACCTACTTTTGGTGATGTGATCATAAGTGATCATAAAATTGCAAAATAATTAATGAGGCCTCTGATTGGTGCTGATCCAGATGCAAGATGAGTAACGTGTACAGTAGCTTGCTCTCACACACACACCACACCTCAAGTGTCTTGAGAACTTTAATCATCCAATCGGAAGACACCGGTTGGTTGCAGTTTGATTAAACATTTGCCCAGACATGTTGTGATCAGGAAGATGAACCAATAGAAGATTAGTCACTTGATGGTTGCTCACACAAACAAAACAACTCCTTCATACCAACATCAAGTTTCTTGAGAAATTTAATGACCAGATTCTTGAGAACTTTAATTATCCAATAGGAAGACATGGAACTGGCTATGTGGTTGCCCTCCAACATTGCTCAATCTGGACATGCTTTGAAGATGTCAGAGACTTTCCATTTTGTACCACTTGAAAAGTTCAGTTGTGCATATCTGATACAAGATTTATACTTTGAGATGCAACAGGCAGGTCAGCATATTGATCTGTTGATTGCTTACAGGTTATGGCATGTCTCGTAGCCAGAGAAAAGCTGTTGCTCTCAGACACTATCCATTTAATCAACAAAGTCAGTGTAGTGATGAAGGAATAGATTAAATAGATAGATAGATAAGGTTTGCAATGTAATATCATGCTCCTTTTAAAAAGTGTATTTTTAGTTTAGTATTTTATTTTGATACATGGTATAGCTATGTCATTTTTGTAATTTATTTTTGATTAACTTAAAATAAGTCTATATGATATTTTATTTTAAAATCAATTTTGATGTATTTTTGCCCATCTCTGCCAACGGCTAGCGCAGCCAGGAAGCTACAGTGCTACACTTTGGGAGCATATTTAAAAGCATGCCCTCCATAGTATATCACTGTAGCTGCCTTGCTGTTATAGTTGTTGGCAGTACAGTAGTAACTTCTAGATCTAGAATCTTCTAGAATCTAGATAGCGCTGATTGTTTTCAGGGTTTTTTTTTTGTCATACTGACATGGGGGGGGGGGGGGGGGGGTTATCTAACACACACATACGTAAGCCTATTGCACAGCTATGGACCAGCTAGCTTCTATCACACTCAACACCAAACTCATCTACATCCGAGCCAAGTTCGAGACTGCACAGTGTGCAGATGGACGCTGTGTTCCGCTTTGACACTCTCACTGAACTGACGTGGCTATTTATGTTGACAAGGAGCAGCCAACAGATATCTCAATGTACTTGTTGTGACACAATAGAGGAATTTCCCAGCCACAATAACCCCTGTGATGGGTTTGGGATGGGGGGTAATCTAAACATTTACTGTACTGCCTCAAAAGGAAATGAGGAATAGTGGCAAAGAGTGCCTACAAAGAGAGAGAGAGAGAGAACCCCTTTTATAGTGAATCTCCAAATACAGAACACCAAACACACACACACACACACACACACACACACACACACACACACACACACACACACACACACACACACACACACACACACACACACACACACACACACACACACACACACACACACAACACAAACACACAAACACATAAAAATACAGATTCACCTCATAATGTCATTAGCCTAACCAGACCCAGCACTGCCTGTGCACTGACCTGAGGGGGGTGCAGGGGGTCAAAACAGACCTAAGAATTAAATCTGATTTTGAGCACTGATGGAATGATGGTTAGAGCCCATTGGTTGTTTGTCATCGTCAGAGGACAAATAATTGAACATTGTGCATTACATTGTGCATTACGCTCTCTATGTTGTAACTTTTACCTTTTACCTTGTAGTTGTAGCATTGCATAATACAAGCCTCTGGCGGCAGTAAATATTTAGATAACCCCCCCCCCCACACACACACACACACACACACACACAAAAAGAAAAAGAAAAAGAAAAAGAAAGAAAACCCACCACAGATTTTTTTTGGCTGGGAAATTCCTCTGTTGTGTCACAAGTACACTGAGATATCTGTTGGCTGCTCCTTGCAAGCATAAAAAGCCACGTAACTTCAGCGAGAGTGTTAAAGCGCAACACTGGATCCACCCGAGAGAATGTGAGTGTCTCATGGGAAACTAACACAGAGAGATACATGCACACTAGATACACACTGGAAAAATTGTTATTACATAGAACAGCAGATATACAGTAGACTATTTTAAATGTATTCAATTGTAGAGTTATAGCCTTATTTCAATTTAACAATTTAAACAAATGTTCAAACAGTTGTTAGGGGTGCTATCTATTGTTTTGTATTGTATTGTATTTGTATTGTTTTGCCTACATATAGAACTGTTTACATACAACTCTTATGGCACAACATAACACCATTCTAACATCTTTTTTATTTCAGGATGAACACCGGAAGGCCAATAACCATCTTATTACTTGGGATTTCGATCAGCCTTCTAATGGCAAATTGCACACAGCAATGCAGAATAGAAAATAACTGGGCGTACTGCAGTGGAAGATCTCTAGTAAAGGTGCCACCACTGCCCCTTAATATTACCCATCTGGACCTCAGTTTAAACTACATTCATCATCTCAGTGAAGAGTCTTTCATAGGCCTGGAGTACCTTGTCCATCTCGACCTTGGATCACAGCGTGTCAGACGTCTCGTCATCCAGAACAATGCTTTCAGAGGGTTGTACAACCTAACGTTTCTTCACTTGGGGGACAACAGGGGAATGCACATTGAGATGGATGCATTTCAGGGCCTGTCAAACCTCCGGACTCTGGTTCTGTTGCACAGTGGCCTTGATGAGCGCATTCTTTCAGGCAACTATCTGCGGCCTCTGCTGTCGCTTCAGGAGCTGAATCTCTTTGGTAACAAGATAAAGCAATTCACGCCAGCTATGTTCTTCACAAATATGACAAATCTTAGTGTTTTAGATCTCTCCATTAACCGAATGAAATCTATGTGTGAGACCGATTTAGTTGCCTTTCAAGGTAAACACTTCAGGCGGCTCAGTCTGTCCTCTGTTCACCTGACTGACATGAATACGTGGACTTTTAACTGGACAAAATGTGGAAACCCTTTTAAGAACATGTCATTTGACACTCTCGATTTATCACTTATGGGACTGAGCACCAATAAAGCAAAATTGTTTTTCTCTGCTATTCTGGGCACCAGGATCAACCATCTAATTCTCCGTTCAAATATCATGGGTTCAGGGTTTGGGACCAGTAACATCAAGGATCCAGACAGACTCACATTTGAACCTCTACAATTCAGTGGAATTAAATCCATTGACCTGTCCAAAAACTTCATCAATGTTATAAAGGAATCTGTTTTCACACCGTTGGCTGATCTGACAAGCATAACAATGACAAGCAATAAGATAAACTTGATAGAGAAAAATGCATTTTTTAGCCTGACAAATTTGCAAACGCTAAACCTCTCTTATAACCTCTTAGGAGAAATTTATTCCAATACATTCATGAACCTGCCCAATTTAAGAATTCTAGATTTGTCACAAAACAATATTGGTGTGCTTCAATATCATTCCTTCTCTGGGCTTTCAGATCTACTCTTTTTAAATCTCACAGGAAATGCCTTGTCGTCGGTGTACAATCTCTCCCCTCTGCCCAGTCTGCAAGAGCTGCACCTGGATGATAACAGAATTACATCAGTGCATGGACTGCAGATTACAGTGAACAGTGCGGCCACAGTCTCTCTCAATAAAAACAGACTGGACAATATGGAGGATTTATTCACCATATTGGCTAACTTCCCCAATGTTACACAAATCAGTATTGGGGACAACTTAATATCCTTCTGTTCCAATAGTTCAAAGAGTTCAATACCATCTAGTAACAAGATGAGAGAACTTCATCTGCAAAACAATGCTTTGCAGTTGATATGGGGAAGAAGATATTGCCTGCATTTATTTGATCACCTCAGTGAACTGTCATTTCTGTCTTTAAGTTTTAATTTACTAGAGTCCCTACCAGATGGACTATTCAAAGGCCTGTCATCTCTCTACAGTTTGGATTTATCCCACAACTCTCTAACCTATCTTCCAGAGAACATATTTCCAGGGAGCCTGAAACTGCTGGACCTCTCTGACAACTTCCTCAGTAGTCCGGATCCGGGACTCTTTCGTTCTCTCAGTGTTGTTGACCTGAAAAAGAACCGCTTCTTCTGTGACTGTGACCTGCGGGCTTTTCATGCTTGGGCGAAACAGACCAAAGTAACTTTGTTGACTCCGATTTCGCAACTGTACTGCGAGTTCCCCAAAGCGCAGCGAGGTGTTGCAATCTCAGCCTTCACCACCGACTCATGTGACCAGTGTCAGCGACAGTGCAACTGTGCCTGAAGCAGGATATGGCTTTAGAGGACACTGACTCAGTCTGAGCTGTTAGTCCTGCTTTAAGGTACAGAATTACCTCAAAGACTATACTGCAGGAAGTCAAAATAATAAGCAAGAAGTGCAAAATAAATATGAAGTATTTTTTGTATGTCCTGGCAAATGGAGAGTCAGGTCAGGCAAGTTAATACTGGTGATATTAAAGACAAAGACAATCATAACCAGAGGAAAAGCACAATGTCTAACAACTATTTATTGATTATTAATGTTTTGTATATATTATGTACATGTAGGGCCTAATCTACCCTTCCAAAACACATATTTTGTTGAGAATAAATACATTATAACATGCAGAAAGATATATTATTATTATTATTATTATTATGGAATTTTAAAACTTTGGAAAGGTGTAGTAATTGTATGTTATGTGAAAGGATGTTTACCTATATGATATATATGACATAACTACTGTATATACTGTATATGTTTATGAAAGGATGTATTGTAACAGCATAACATGCCTACTGATGTATTTTAAGCATTTCATTTGAGTGCTTGTGCCTACCACTAGATGGTAGTATCTGTAAATTAAAGACTAGTGCCATTAATAAATAAAACCATGAAATTGCAGCATCTTTTGGCAAGCTATTGCACAATAGTTATTAAAGGAGCGAATGTCTTTTCAAGGCTCCATGGGGATTTGTATTATTATATTTTTATTATTAGAAGTAGTACACACACACACACACACACACACACACACACACACACACACACACACACACACACACACAGACACACACACACCTTGTTAAATATGTATAAGACTCATGGGGGACCACTGTACTGTTCAACTTCGGAACTAAAGTTTTCGCAGGTCTCCACACCTTTTGGAAGACCTGCATGTTGTAAACAGTACTTGAAACTTAAGACAGAAAATGCGGGGGGGCCCATGGGCTATTGCTCAAAAAGTCGGTGGTGTTTACACATGGGCAATTACTACACCCCAGAGGAGGAGAGTTGCTGGGTTCAGATGGCCGAAGAAGCTTAATCGTCCTTAGTGGCGTTACATGGCGGAGAGAGTCAAGGCACCCTGGAATTCTCTAAAACCCAATCCGGGAAAAACATCTTTCAGGTAGGCTATGTGTCGATATAGTGTGTTGAATTTAATCTGTGAAGTTTAGTGGCGTGAAATAACAGTAGTGGCGTTGTCAAACGTTGTCCGTATGAAATGAGGATGAATGCGAAGAACAAATTTGACTCTCTTATCGAAGATGTTTTCTGTTCTGACAGGGGTTTCTGACAGGACGCTTTTAACATCAATGTGCAGAGAATGCTCCCAAAAGTGGATTATATCTTTCGTATTTGCTACCTCAGTCATAGGCTACGACGTTCTTGATATTTGCCCGCTCCTCATTCAGCAACAGAAGAGATATTATTGACATATTACATCTTGCGATGAAGACAAGGTCTAGCCTAATAGATTATTCGCTCAGTCTGATTAGCCTACTCTGTGTTTGTTGGAAGTTTAGGTTACGCTCTCCCGGAAGCACGCATGTAACATTTAACTGTTGTTGAACAGCAAACAGCAATAGCGATGTTATAGCCATTACTACAAATGGAGGATGCTTAGATGTAAAAATAGCCTTTAGCATTCTTCTTGTCTCTTTCAAATTATATATAATTTTCTACCCTGGGATGGTCTAAGAACTCAATGCAATATATTCTCAGCATTATTGGCCCTGCATGGGCAGTGGGCACTGTGTTGTGCAATGTTTGAGAAAGTGGCAACACTACCTGACAATTTCACATCATTCTGACTTATATTTTATTCTAGGATGACTACCGGAACACCAGGAATAACCATCTTATCACTTGGGCTTCTTATCTGTCTTCTAATGGCAAACTGCTCACAGCAGTGCATAATAGTACATAACTTGGCGTACTGTAGTGGAAAGCGTCTGGCGCAGGTGCCCCCACTGCCCCCCAGTATTACCCACTTGGACCTCAGTTTAAACTACATTCATCATCTCAGTGAAGAGTCTTTCATAGGCCTGGAGTACCTTGTCTATCTCGACCTTGGATCACAGCGTGTCGGACGTCTCGTCATCCAGAACAATGCTTTCAGAGGGTTGTACAACCTAACGTTTCTTCACTTGGGGGACAACAGGGGAATGCACATTGAGACGGATGCATTTCAGGGCCTGTCAAATCTCCGGACTCTTGTTCTGTTGCACTGTGGCCTTGATGAGCGCATTCTTTCAGGCAACTATCTGCGGCCTCTGCTGTCTCTTCAGGAGCTGAATCTCTTTGGTAACAAGATAAAGCAATTCACGCCAGCTATGTTCTTCAGAAATATGACAAGTCTTAGTGATTTAGATCTCTCCATTAATCGAATGAAACCTATATGTGAGACTGATTTAGTTGCCTTTCAGGATAAACATTTTCAAAATCTAAAATTATCCACCACTGTCGATCTTGCTTACATGAATCCGTCAGATTTCAACTGGACAAACTGTGGAAACCCCTTTAAGAACATATCGTTTGACACCCTTGATTTATCTAATAATGGACTCGGAACTGAAAGAGCAACACAGTTCTTTTCTGCAATTAAAGGCACAAAGATCAACCATCTTATTTTCAGTTCAAATAATATGGGTCCAGGATATGGATTCAACAACTTCAAGGATCCAGACAGATTCACCTTTGAGCCTCTAAAATCCAGTGGCATTAAAATCATCGATTTGTCCAACAACTATATCAACATTTTAAAGTGGGCTGTGTTCAGATCATTATCTGATGTGGTGAGCATGTCTTTGGCAGACAATAAAATTAATCAGTTTGAGAAGGGTGCATTTGTTGGACTTACACATTTGCAGAGGCTTAACCTCTCCAATAATCTCATAGGAGAAATTTACAGACACACTTTCCAGAATATGCCCAACCTAATATTGCTAGATTTGACAAATAATCACATTGGTGTAGTTCAGCATGAGTCATTTTCAGAGTTGTCCAGTCTGCTTGCATTGGATCTCACAGGAAACTCCCTCACGTCAGTCTATACCTTTGCACGCTTGCCGAATCTGCAAGAGCTGCACCTGGATGACAACAAAATCGATTTGTTATACAAACTAGGGGATGTTGCAAGCAGTGTAACCACACTCAAGGTAAATAAAAACCGCCTCAGGAATATGGAAGACTTGTACATCATACTAGCTACCTTTCCCAATGTTGTAGCACTCAATTTCAGTGATAACTTCTTTTCATATTGTGCCCATAATTCAAACGATTCAATACCATCTAGTAACAGATTGACTGTTCTGGATTTGCGCAACAGTGCTTTGCAGTTTATATGGGGGAGTAGGCTGTGCCTAGATTTATTTGACCATCTCAATAAAGTACAGAATTTGTACCTTAGTTTTAATCTACTGGAGTCCCTACCAGAGGGCATTTTTAAAGGCCTAACATCTCTTAATTATTTGGACCTGTCACATAACTCTCTGACACATCTTAAACGGGACGTATTCCCGTTGAGCCTCAAGTTTCTGGATTTTTCCTACAACCTCCTCAGTAGTCCAGACCCAGAGGTGTTTCGCTCCCTCGTCGCTGTCGACCTGAAAGTGAACCGTTTCTACTGTGACTGTTACCTGAGGGACTTTCAGGCTTGGGCCAGCAACACCACTGTCGAGTTTGAGACCAAGCTCTCAGACCTGCAGTGCGAGTTTCCCAGGGAGC
This sequence comes from Sardina pilchardus, assembly GCF_963854185.1. NCBI lineage: Eukaryota > Metazoa > Chordata > Actinopteri > Clupeiformes > Clupeidae > Sardina > Sardina pilchardus. The sequence goes on along the minus strand of NC_085005.1, from coordinate 15,593,310 downwards.
TGCGAGGCGTGGCCCTCTCCAACTTCACATCTGACCAGTGCGAGGAGGATGACGAGCAGCTGGTGCAGGCGCTGCAGTTCATCCTGTTCGTAAGCTGTTCCACGTTCCTCGTGACCCTCACCCTTGGCACGATCGGCTTTGCCCGATTCCGGGGGCACGCCTTCACCCTTTACAAGAAGCTGAAGATGAGAATCATCCAGGGACAGCCCCAGGTTCCACCGGAACTCGACAACCTCCAGTACGACGTCTATCTATGCTTTGCAGAGAAAGACTTTGTCTGGGTGGAGTCAGCTCTGCTGCAGAGATTGGACTCGCAGTTCGCCGAGCACAATCAGCTGCGCTGTTGCTTCGAGGCGCGGGACTTTATCCCGGGCGAGGATCACCTAACCAACATCAGGAGTGCCATATGGGGCAGCCGGAAGACACTGTGTGTGGTGTCTAAGGAGTTCCTGAAGGACGGCTGGTGCCTAGAGGCCTTCATGCTGGCCCAGGGGAGGATGCTGGAGGAACTCAAAGACGTTTTGGTCATGGTCATCGTTGGTAGTATACCCCCTTTCCGACTGATGAAGTACGAGCCAGTCAGAACATTCGTAAAGAATCGAGAATACCTTCAGTGGCCGGACGACTACCAGGACAGAGAGTGGTTCTTTGACAGGCTCATAGTGAAGATATTTAAGGACTCAAAGGTCAAATGCCCCAAGAGACAAAATGATGGACCAGAGATTGAGTTAAATGTAGTCAGACAAGTCGGGATTTGATACCTTTTTTTGCGTAGTTTTTTTTAATGGCGGTACATCCCACAAACTCAAACCTTCCAGCATGGCACAGATTATCGAACTCTAGAGGCCCTGAAATGCCATGGATCTTTTCTGGCATAGCTGGTGTTTGTCAAAAGTTTTTCTTGTTTGAATGACAGCCAGCAACAGGCTGCTGGTTAAGGTTGTATTGCAAAGTACCAAGGTACTGTATATCAATCAAGGGCCTGATTTAGATACTTGTGCCAAAGCAATGGGAGCGTGGTTACCCAGATCTACTACCAGTCCTCTGCTTTGAGAATCTGTAAGGAAATGGCTGAATAAGAAAAGGCCCATCCATTCACAGACCTTGCCAATTATACTGCACAAATATTCTCACTCTCAGTTTGCTTCAGTGTGTTCAGAATGTGGTTCTTTTTTTGTACTTTTGTTGCCTTGAGATGTTATTTTTTATATATTGATTTTGATGCATAACGTGTGGAAGCAAGCCTTTCTCCTTTTTTAAAATGACCTTTGTCTTTTCAGAATAATGAATCTCATATGCCCAGGAGATCATATTCTTTCCCACGGATTGAAAGAATACTCAAGTTTGTTCTGTTTTTTCCACCACTAGAGGGTACTATAAGCTTTGTGTGCAGTTTTTCAACCAAAAGTACATTAATAAATAAAACTATGTGGTCATGTTTGAACCCCGTAGAATAATATATTTCAAAAGCAGAATTTCGTAAGAATCCTTTAGTTGTCTTGAGCCATGATGATATTCGTTGGTGATTTGTAATTTCTCTCTTTTTTTTTTTTTTGCTCCTTTCATAACACATCTTGTGCAACTGTTAGTATTTTCAAATCAGAGCTTCCCATTATCTCACTTTCACACGTTCCTCATTGGAGACCACACGTTACAAAACAGGATGTCATAAAGGGGAAATTCGTTTTCAGAGAGAACACAGATCAGTGTTGTTAATGACAGGCATGATCCAGAGGAAGTTGTCCTTAAAGTTGTGTTTTTTTTTTTGTTTTTTTTTAAATAAATATTTGCATTCGCTATTGTATTGATGCAATGAATGTTACCAAACTGTGTACAGCCTGTGTACTCTAGTGGAACTATACATTCATTAATTTTTATCAGTCTTTCAGATATTTGTATGGTAAACAGACTCCTGGCATTCATTTCCGTACAGATACATGATTAAAGACACACAGATGACGTCTTCCCAATAGCCACACCTGAAATGTCCAGGAAAACACAATCACGATCAATATTGAACGAGGAATATTGAACCAGTACTAAAATAAATACAGTAGTTCTCCAGAGCTCCCCCTGTCGCAAAATAAAGATAAAGTGATATTGACATTCTTCTTAAGATTTTTGGCATGAGGCATAGGCCTACCTTATGACAATAATGTGCTTCTGTGTTTGTGAGATACATGCTTTTTGAGAATACTTCAAAATGTTTACCTTAAGATGCCAGCGGGTGGAATATTTGCTGCATGAATAGATGACCCCTTGGAGCTTTCTTTGCTAATTTCCTGTGGAGATCTCTTCAATCAAAGAGGCCCTTTTTATGGTATGAATGCATGTATTTCCAAGCTCAGTCATATCGTATGGTGTATTTACCATGCAATTCTTTTCAGAGTGGCTTATCCTTGTAAAAAAAAAAAAAAAAAAAGCACTAGTATGAATGTCTGTGCCAGTACACGCTCCATCATTTGCTTAACACTGACCTCCAGGTGACATTTGGGCTCATTTCCTGTCTGCATCCTGTTAGTGTGTCAATACCCAGCCACCCCCCTAAAAAATAATATAAAAATGTGAACCCACAACTCCTCCCCTTTACAAATTCACCACCGGGAAGGGGAAAATATACAGAAACTGACTGAGTGAGGATTCAGTGATGTTTTCCAAACACTACTGGCAATGGTTCTCTGACTGGAGAAACCCGCTCATTACGAGGGGTGTAAGGAGATCTGATGAGTCTACATAGACATTCATACCGTCAGGCAAAGAGAGAGAGAGAGATAGAGAGAGACTGAGTATTCAAAATAGGGAATGTCTTCAGCAGAGATTTATGATCTGTTTATTTTGTCTATTGTAGACATAGATTGGACAGTATGGCGCAGGTTTTGAGAGAGTTAATTGTAGGAGTGTGATTGAGGTTTACATCCAATAATATAATTGGTTAAGCTTAAGGTAGGATTTGGCTTTAGGTCAGTTACATGAACATTAAGAGTAGCCAACTAGCTAATATTATCCAAGGCCTTCGTCCAGTAATTGTGGATGTGCTTCCAACGTTTTTTTCTAGTGCAGGTGTTACGGGTGTAGTGATGGTGCAGAAATTAGGTTTACAATGACAGGAGGATGATCAGTGTTCTTAAGTGTCTGTGTTTATACAAAATTATAGTCCATTAGTTCATTTTTATGTCTTTATGACTCCTCGTTTTCCATGTCTTGGCCTAAAAGCAAAATGCTTGAAGCTGCCAAGTTTTTACATGAAATATGCTGGATTCTGAATCTACACTGGTTTATTTTACGTTGTACATTACGTCTACTTCATTTTTTAAAAAGCCTGAGCTTTTTTTCTTTTGGCAGTTTAAAAGTGCAAAGTTTGCACTTTAACATTAACACAAGGTCACACGAAGACTGATTATTTCAAGGTTTTCAAAGTGATACACAGTAACACAAAGCTTGTGAAAATACCATTTTCAAAATTAAGTGCATCTCAAGTGTTCAACATTGACTACATGCTTGAGTGATTAAGATTGGTTGGTGAGATGTGTTTGTCCTTATACAAAATGTTGTATATTATTGGAATACATTGTCATTTTTTATTTTATATGTGTGAATTCTTGACCAGCATGATAAACATGCCTAGGACTTGGCCTGGGTATGTGTGAGCTCACAGGCCTTAGATAGGTGCATTTCTGGCTGGTATTGAAAATGGAGCTGCCCCAGTCGTGGCGCGACTGGCTGGGGCACCTGCACCGCACGCCGGCGACCCGGGTTCGATTCCCGCCCCGTGGTCCTTTCCGGATCCCACCCCTACTCTCTCTCCCACTCGTTTCCTGTCACCCTACACTGTCCTGTCTGATTAAAGGCATAAAAGCCCCAAAAAATATCTTTAAAAAAAAAAAAAAAAAAAAAAAAAAAAAAAAGAAAATGGAGCTGGCAGTTCTCCTGCCACATTTTACAGAGATGCTACACACTCACACCACCATCCCCGTCAGTTGGCACTTCCGGTGGAGACTATGGTCTGGCCCGTCTGAGTTCGTCAGAAGGCTTATAGTGTTCTACGACCACCCCCGTCCCGTCATTGCCCTACCCCCAAACATTCTTCAGCACATGGTTGTGGACAGGCCGGGGTGGTGTTCGTAGGGTTGAAGGGGGTAGTTGGGGGTGGGGGGTGGGCGGTTTAGGTAAACAAGGGCAAGTTTACACAGGAGACACCGTCCTGGCTGCCCTCCAGCAAGAGGGCCGAGGTGAGAGGTTCCAAAACAATCGTCCTTTTGAGTGACAGGGAAAGCGCAGCCTGCCTGAGATGTACCTCAGGTGATTGGCAGGACCAGACAGAGGCGCTGAGGAGACTGATGCTCCAGACCCATCATGCACTGCCCCCCGCACCCCCACACCACCCAACACACTCTCCTGCTCTGGCAGTACATCGGTTTATGGAGACAGCAAAGGGCAGAGAGGTGAAGCCACATTCAGACAGGAAGAGACTAGTAGCTGCAATGTTGTGATGTGAGACCACAGGGAATGTTAATATAATTCAGCAACATGTAGCTTTTACAAGCAGAAACAAAGCAAAACATCACATGACAAAGTTCAGATAAATCTCAAGTTTTTAGGTGACAAGAAATCAAGGATGACGAGCAAATCGCTGCATGTCTGGATGCGGTTGAAGGAGAGGAGACTGAGAGGGGGGAACTAACTGTCCGTGTATCCCGTGGTCTTCATGATCACAGCAGGATTAAATTGAGCATGGGCTGGTCGACAAGGCCAAAGGCACATAGCTGTAGCCTGTCTTAGCATGACCACATTCCTTTGTTGTGCTTCCCATTACACCTGAAGCTCCCTACATGTGTTACACGCTAATCACTGTGGTACATATGTGTGATGGTGTCAAGTCATCTCTCAGTTAAGGATGTCTGTAATGCATCTAAGCATTTTAAAATGATATCCTTAAAACCGAAAAGTGAGATTTAGTACAAGCTACCTCTTTCTGGTGACTTGACAGATTCCATGTAACAGATTCTTTGTTGGTCAGTAATTTGAGTACATTTAAACAGTAATAATTGAAGTCCACACATTCACAACATAAATAATTCACTGAAAATTGTTTGATACATTTATAATTTGATGAACTGATCTTGGTTTGTATACCTTTGAGGATTTTGGAGATTAAAAAAGCACAAAAATAATTTCACTGACACAAAACTAAATAGCCCAACATCCTGGTTGTAAAGAAGTGTTCTTTCAATACACGTTTCTGCTTGGTCTTTCTACAATCACTGTAAAACATCTGATGAGTTGTGAGAAACCAGGAAGATGTAGCAAGGAGATGAGCTATAATTGTGGGAAGCGTGCATGTTCTGTTTTGAACTGCTCTATCATACCGTGCATAAAACACAAGGTTTTCCATGGGTGTGGATGGAAAACCAAACACATTAGTGTCTGACGTGTTACTAACCTGCCTGGAATGCAACGCTCTCAGATCCTCTGAGGTAAGAGCGTGGCATTCAACATAAAACACCTTTTCATAGCACAAGCCTTACATCCCGAATATGCAGTCTGAGCCTGAGGCCATGAGCAGACAAACTTAGAAAAGCTCCGACAGCCCTGCAGACAATGAAACAGGTGTACCAATAGCTGTTCTTAAACTGCACCCTTTTCAACAGGGGCCTTTGATTCCACAAAATTTAATGTACATGGAAAGAGACAATCGGGAGTCGGTGACTAACAATCATGCACTCACTCGTCTTTCTGAGAGAAAGGCATGTGGAATCATGAAGGGTCTTTTTGTGAGGGGGGAAAACAAGTTATATGGGAATAATTTATTGAATAAATCTGTACGGGAACATAGCCAAAACAGAATGACAAAACATCAGAGAAAAGGGATTATGAGAGGATAACCCATAAATAACTAAAAACGCAGTACACCGACATAAAAAAACACAAGGCAGCAATTCTGAAGAACCCCAATCATTTAATATTTGAGGAACACAGCACATGGTCATTTCACATGGCAATATTTATTTGCTAAGATAATTTAATGAGTTGTTTTTTCATTTTGTTGCTTTTCATTTTGATGATCAGCATAAACTTTCTGCGGAGGGTTTTGAATTTATGGCAATGACAGGCACATTGGCTTCTGCTTTTGGCTTGTTATACTCAATAGAATTGCACTTTCCTTTCAAAGTCCTGTTAAAACAGTTCAGTTTTTTCGGGGAGGCGGAAGCTGCCTCAGCTTTTCTACCCCTGTGTTTAAGCTTGCACTTTTTCACACTGGCCTCCTGCATGACAACAGGAGGATCAGGCTTTTCCGTGTCGCCTTGCGTCTTACGACAAGCGTCCGTTGGCGATGCCTGTTTTGCTACACTTGCACCCATGTGAGAGCATGCTTCGTTTGGAGGGTTCGGGCTGCCTTGGGCTTTCCCCCCAAATCGTTGAAGTTCGTGGCCCGCCGCGCAGGCTGTGTGTGTGTGAACTAACGGAGTGTTCTGAGCCAGTGCGGAGAGGGAGCAGGGCGTGTGCGGGATACCGCACGTCCCCACCTGCGGCGCATCCTCCCCAGCCAGGGTCTCCGGCAGGCCCCGTACCTGGTGCTGCTGCTGCTGCTGGAGGTGCACGGGGTGCACGCAGAATCCCCGCAGGTGACACCCATTGTGGCCTGGCCTGGGGAGTCGCACCTGGGAGCAAGGGTGGAAGTGAGCGGCAGGGGAGCAGTGCATGTAGTGCATGCGGCACTCCATAGGCTGGTACATGGCCTCCAATGAGGGCAGGAGGGTCTGTCCGCCTGGGGTGCCATGGGGGACAGCCAGGGTGTACTGAGGGATGGGGCATGGGGCGTCACCTGAGCAGTGGTGGGGGTGGGCGGTCCACTGTGCTCCCATTGGCTGCGGCAGATGAGGGTCCCCACACGAGCAGCTGGCGCTGTGTGGGCTGTAGGGGCTCCGCTGGCTAAGCTCTGTCCCGGGAATGCCAAGGCCGTTCTCAGGGCTGGAGCACACGTTAGACGCCACCGCCACACCGCCTCTGCTGGGGTCCGGTGTGCCCTTGAAGGGGGAGTGAGGGGCAGGGGCATGGCGCGGGGCGATGCCATTACAGAGCTGCGTGTGAGGTTCGGGGTCGTCCGCCGGGATCTTTTCCGGGTTCCTTCCGTTTGAGGCCAGCGGCTCGAGCTCGTAGTGTTCGTGCTCCACTTCCCCAGCCCGGGAGTCCAGCTGATACTTTCCCATGTGGCAGTGCTTGCCCTGGCCACGGCTGGTCGGGCTGGAGTTCAAGCTCTCGGCGTAGGCTTGGCACTGGAGCTTCTTGGGCAGGGGGATCTGCCCGCAGGTGCCCTGGGGGCCAAGGCAGCGACACATGCACTGGAAGAAGAAGGTGGCGAAGGTCCAGCTGACACACATGATCAGCATGAGGAAGGTGCCAAGCTGTGTGTATGCCAGGACCGTGGAGGGCATCATCATCGCCCCAGCCACGAAGGTTGTGAGGGCAGCCATGAAGATGGCAGATCCCATTCGGCTTAGGGAGAACACAACCTTCCCCTCTCTGTCGGGTTCAGGGGCCAGGCGGTATGCCACCCCATAGTGCACTGCAAAGTCTACAGAAAGTCCAACAGCCACGGATATCGTGACAGACTCCAGCACGTTCAGCTCCCATCCCAGAAGCACCAGCGAGCCCACCGTGACAAAGATGGTCCCAGCGATGGAGATGATGGCATAGAGGCTGATGATGATGTTCCAGGTGGTCAGGAGCATCACACTGAACGCAACGACCACAGACAGAGCCATTGCAATCAGCGTCCCATTGGACAGGCTGTCCTGCAGGTCATAGAACTCCAAGTTGCTGACCAACCAGCCATAGTTCAGACCCTTGGGGGCGTTCTTCAACTCCTCCTGGATCCAAGTGTCCACCTCGCGGTAGAACTGGTGCATCTTCTCGTAGGCTAGGGTGAAGAGGTAGGTGCTCTGAAACTCCAGCACGATGGCTCGGATGGTGTCATTAATGTCAAACCTGGGCCCTGGAGTCTTGCTATCTAGGTGGTATATCGTGCTGCGGTCCAGCTCCATGATGGCCCTTTTGATGCACAGCTCGAACACTTCCTGCTTGTAGGGGAAGGTGGACTGGCTGCAGCAGGGATAGACAGGCGCCTCTTCACAGTCCTGGTTTTCCATCCACTGCTTGAAGGTCTCCATGAAACAGCTGGTGAAATCCTGCTCCTCCGACTGGTACACAAAGCTCTGGTTGCGCAGTTTTTGGCAGAAGTGGAGGATCCACTCCTGGCTAGCGGGGCTGGAGATGTTAAAGGTTGTGTCGAGCGTCAACTTGCCTTTGTTTTTGGGGTTCAGGGGGTCACCGTTGTCCAAGGGCGTCACGCCCCAGATGATGGTGATGGGCATGTGGAGGTCTTCGCCGTGATGGACACGCTCAAACATGAAGAGCTTTTTGTACTCCGAGTCGTAGCGCTCAAAAGGGTGAGAGGATCGGAACACCTGAAACTCGGAGAGCTCCAGAGAGGGCAACTTCATCTTGGGGTTCACGCATACCACGTACGCCCCACCGATGGTAAAGGCCAGGAACCAGAAGAGCCAGAGGTAGCGGAGCTTGATCACGATGCACGGCAGGACCTTCTCGAAAAATATCCTCGAGGCCTCCGACACGGTGAAGAAACACTTATGGGCTCTCTGGCACAGGCCGACCCAGAACGTAGTGGTGTTACAGGGACGATGGTGGGGTGACCCGAGGCACGGAAAGAGGTTCAGCAGGTATCGTTCGTGAAGAACCACCACCGCCGGCAGCCACGTGACCATCAAGATGTAATTGACCAGAATGGCGGTGCCTGCATAGACCCCGAAGCAGCGGATGGCGGTGATGTTGCTCACGTAGTTAGCGTAGAAGGCAGCCGCGGTGGTGAAACTGGTGACAAACATGGACAGGGCGGCGTGCTGCAGCGTCACGCTCACCGTCTCTGACAGTTCTGAGTTGGGCTTGTCAAACTTGGTGTAGTTCCACACATCGCAGAGTACAAAAGCATCGTCTGCCCCAATGCCCACAAGAATGATGAGTGCGGTGAGATTCATGAAGGGGAAAAACTCGAAGCTGAACACCACCCGATACAGGAAGTAGGAGACGATGAGGGAGCTGATGATGGCAATCATGGTCATGAGGGTGATGAACACCGACCGGGTGTACATGCACATGACGACCAGCACAATTGCGATCGCTATGGCTGGGTACACCGTGTCGGTCAGGAGGTAGTCCTGGAATAGGCTGTGTTTTATACCAAACTCGATACCCGTTATGGTTGTGACTCCGTCTGACGCGTTCCAGTTCTCAAAGTTGTCCAGGTAGATGTTCATCATGGTCTCCCCCTTTTCAGTCGGCGAGAACAGCATGCTGTACTTCAGTGCTGGTGGCTGGTAGTCGGTGCTCTTTGGGTTCAGGAAGTCCTTGTCCACCAGGAAGTGGAGGATCTGGTAGACCGCGTTGTATTTGGTGCACTTGCGTGGCACGTTGGCACACTTCAGCTGATCCTTCCTACGAGTCGTCATGTCCCAGCACTCAGGGCCGAGAGTGCCATTATGGTAGTACTTGGCACATGAGCGCAGAATCTTCAGCGTATGGGAGACATCCCTCTCGGTGATCTTCTGACAGGACGACTTGTTGGTCAGAACGGCGATGTAGTTTCCCAGGGTCCAACTTGGGCAGCAGGAGGCCGCGTTGGTCCGCTGGCACAGGCTCCAGTACTCGTGGTGGGATCGCACCTGTACAAGGATAAAAAAAGATGCAGCTGTTACAAATTGAAATCTTGGTATTTTAATTTCTGAGTTTTCACTATCCATTATCAAATCATAATCCATTAGTTCTGAAGGCTTTTTTAAAATTAAATAACCTAAAAAGTCGATTAATGTTTCATATTTCATATCATATTTCAACACATACCTTTGTATTGTCAAGGTTGCACATAGATTTGATTGCTTGTATGCTCCATAAATTCTTTCCTTCTGCAGAGGCAAACACCAGTCTTGAATACCTGTCACCTGATGAAGCAGACATCAGCAAGTTAACACAAGTTAAAATGTACCAGCAGCCAAAAGAAATATAATCTATAACAAGATATGTATGTAGGCATACCTGGCACGTCACAGAAGAAGTTGTCTTTGCTGAAGTCCCATTCTGCTTGTCTCTTGTCTCTCTCATACTGGTCGTCTGACCATCGGTCCTCTTGGTGGCTGTTTAAATTACACAAAGCCTACATTTAGCCACAGGACTAGGCATCTCTGTTCAGTTTGTTAACATACTACAGTACTTTCCTTTAATGGCAATGATTAGCAAATGTGGTAGCATTCAAGTTCTTGAAAAAAGTTATATTCCTTGACAACCCCATCCTATTGTAGTGGCATTCAGTAGTGAAGTATTTATTTTTTTATTTTCCTTTATAGACGTTTGTCTTTTCTGCTTTTCCATAGGGCAACTTTATCACCAAAATATGGACACATTTATGATGAAGCAGTAAACCGCATTTAATGGGAGGACTAAAACAAAACTAAAGCAAACATGACAATTTTAACGGAACCGACTCTCTGCCTGTGACTGGCACACAACTATGACATCATGACACAATTACAGACATTCAGTCTGCTGGGGGAAAAAAAGGTCTTAAATGGGAGGCCCTAGCAGGCTCGCCATGACAAAAGACTTGATTCTAGGTTAGAGGTGGAGGAATCCTTGGTCATATTGTTATTATTAGTCATCTCAATTATTCTGACCACTGCCATTATCAGTGACGGGAGCCAGGAGTGGTGCCGACAGAGGTTCAGAGGCGGCCACATCCTGTCCCGGAGACAGGAAGTGCCTTTAATCAGTCCCCTCCCTTCAGGGAAGACGGAGAGAGTGAGCCAGGATAACTCCGCGACCTGCTGACAAGCCGCGCTACAAAGAGACGCGCTGATTCTCGCCTAAGATACAGAGAGGATTACCATTCAGCTGCCAGGCGAATGATCCAAGATCAGAGTGGGAAGATGAGCTTCAGAGAAAAGGAGGACTGTTTTTCTTCATGAGAACGAATCAAGTCAGGGTTTTTTTTTTGCTCCCAAGTCTATCAACATCATCAATCAATTATTCTCCCCATCTTGGCCTGAGGCCTAATCCTAATTTGCCTTCATCAGGGATTTACATGAATGCGAAGTGGAGACTAGAGAGGACTTTTTCGAATACAAAGAGTGGCCTTTGTTTGTGCGTTTCATTCACCTCTTGGCCTGCTCATCCGCATACTTGAAGGGATAGTTAGCCAGCGTCGCTTTGTATCCAGTGTTCTTCACCATATTGTTCCACGTCACCAGGCGCTGGCCAATGGTGGTGCCCCTTGGCTCGAAGCCCTGTGTAGCATTGTGCGATAATGAATTTACATTAGAGGAATTAAGGACATCACAAAGAGAGTTTAATTGAAGCAGAAACCCAAAGCTGGCAGAGGGACATGGGATTCTGGCACTTACGAGTAAAGGGTCCGAGAAGTCGGGCGGATCTGGCACCAGCATGCTAACGAGAGCACAGACCACGATGAGGACCGTGCAGACCCCCAGCACGACCACCGGCCAATCAGCGATGAGCTCCGCATAGCTGGACAAAAAGAAGTGAAGTACGCAGGTCATTTTCTTTCTTTAAATATGCCCTTAGGAGTTCATATATATTTAGCAAGAACCCAGAAGAAAGGGTAATAAAAACAAGTGGATTTACGAGTTTGTACACTTAGCATAACTTTTACTGCTATATAGAGGCTTAAAAGGTGAACAGTAAAATCTGCTACAGTGAGGAGAAGGAAGACCACGTTCATAATGTACAAAGTAGACGGAGTTTCTTAGGTAACAATACTAACATTATTACTAACAATGGTAATGATTATACATTTGTTCACTGTCAGAATCAGGATGAGAAAACGCAACAGTCAGTGAATCTTTTAGAAGGAGCAATAATGTCGAACTGAAGCGAGGAGATTTATCATGGGGCAGATAGAGTCCAGGTACAAGCCGTTATTTTTCACTTCGATAACTCAGCTGACTCATGACAGGGGAATGATTACTTGGCTCAGAATGGGTTTGATGGGGCCAGACATCAGATTTTTTGTAACGGGAAAAAAAGAGTGGGTGTGAGAGAACGAATGAGAAAGATTGAGAGTGAGCAAGAGAAGGCAAGATTTAGGCATGTCCTACCTTCTGGGGAAGCGAAAAGGTCTTGAAGGGCTGAAACAGAAGAAGAAGAAAAAAAAGATCAATCAGGTTTACATTTAGAAGTCAAAGCAACAGCCAATCAAAACCAGATTCACTTTCAGGCCTTATGGGAGAAATATGGGTTTTTTTTTTCATGAAATGCTTTCACTCTGCACAACCCCCCTTACACACCTTGTGTAGAACAACTCACTCTATTCAAACTGACTTACCCTAGGGGCATCATGATCTCGTTTTCCTCACTTTTCTTTTTTTTATTTGGTTAACTCCCTTTCTTTAAATCAGTATCAGACCTTGTTCTTTTGCTTGACATTTTGCCTGGAAGATTTGTTGGGTTATGAAATTGGGAAGAGAAGAAAATAGTCTGGGAATAATTCAGGAAAAGGCAGAAACACACGCAAAACAGTGTGCATGGCTTACCCCAAGTTGGGCACAGGTGCAAAACACAGAAACCCCAATGACTACAAATAAGAGAGATGTTCAGGTACAACTTATGCTTTATGAACCTTTCCGGTTGGCCCAATGACGACCGGATAGGTCAAGATGTTACAATAAACGGGAGCTTCGGCACATGCTGCATGGACAATAACTCAAGAGAGCTTGTCTTACTGGGCTGCGGGAACAGTCGTGTGTGTGTATATATATATATTTTTTTTTAAGATGCGACAGTTTGACCATAAACGCAGATGTCAGGGATATGCAGTAGGCTTCCCTGATGCCATATGAAGCTTTCAGCTGCGGCGGATTTGTCTGGACTTCCCATCAGAGGCGTCCCCGAGCAGTGGGAAGCCTCCGGGCCAACGCGAAAGAGGGAGTAGGAGTCGCCACGAATCAAAAACGCCAACAGGACCTCAGGCAAATGAAAACTATTAAAGAAGGGGGAAGATGAATCTGCCATGCCTCACTAGAGCTCACTGAGAAATGCATACATACATAGACCAACACACTCACACAGAAGAGACTAGGAGCATGATGATCATGAACAAATAGTTTTATGCCCAAAACATACACACAGTATACACATAGACATACAAAAGTTCTGTTGCTCGGAAGATTGAAATGCCATGCAATGCTTTTTACCAAATGATTATTCTTTTCTGTAAAATATATTCTAGACCACAAGAACATTGACAAAGCAGAATTAAGCAAACAATGAGTACAACTGTGCTAAACTCAACTACTGATGCATTTTCATACCTACATGTAGATCTCCAATGATTGCCCCCTGTTCTTGACTAGTTCATTTGAATTGCAATACAAGTCAACATACCAACAAGCAAGGGTCTTAGGAGTTTATAAACACATAATGCACACAGACCGGAAATTAGTCTACCAAACAGGAAGTGAGCTACGAGGATTCCTTGAGGCAACCAATAGAATGAAGCCCACTATGAAACGACTGCATAGCAATATGCCTATAGGGCCAAGAGGTGGCTGCCGTTCACCTCCTTTCCCATTTTTAAAGAGAATCCATGGAATGCTATAATTAGTGGTTGCCATGGCACCGCGCAGCACAGATGAACAAAAGCTATTGGCAGGAATTTTTCACCACAGGGTAACTTCTAGGGAGGCAATAAATCCCTTTAAAGTTCGCTAGACATGTTAATACGCCTACCAGATGTTGTGACTGCATGGTCTTTGAAGAATCTGCATATTCTCTCTCCCTCTACAAGGTGAGTCCCATTAAGTCTTGTTAACAAGAGGCAAAGTACGCCTCCTTTTCAGTGCAATCAGGAGAAAAGTACACAAAGTCAGAGACTGACCTTAAAAGAAATCTCGTGGCCTGATAGGAACCAATGACAGCTAATGAAGACCACATTTTCCTCCCTCGAAGCTAAAACCGGCAAGGCTCGCCAAAAGAAAATCGGTCAGTTAATTTATAACCGTTTCGGCATTGTCAGTTGCTTTTCCATGTATGGGCCTTGAACTGTGGCATTTGAGGCCATGACAGCGCATGATGGTCCAAACCCAGAGAGGAGTTAATGGAAAAATAGTTGGACCAAAAATCACACAAATAAAACATCTTCACTCCGAGGGCCATCAAAGGGAGCTTGGGAGACTGACTGTATCCCCAGAGATCTGTTTCGCGTTTTGTTGCCTTCACTTTAATGACAGCGGGGTCTGTTTCAGCATGTCAGGATTTATGACAAATATCAAACCAGGCACACTATGCTGGTCCAGCATTTTTTTTTTTGAAGATCCCGCATTAATATATGGGTTACAGGCTTTTTATTGGTCTTGCCAGTAAAGGGATGCAAGGGTTCAACTGGACGGTGATAGAAAAAAAAAAAAAAAAAAAAAAAAAAAGAACACGCCTCAATAACAAACCAATTTTCACTCTGTTCTAACTGAGCATGTGGGGAAAGGGAGCTGCAATGTGAGGAGACAGAATTGTGTCCTCGAAATTCCCTGTGAAGGGTTGGGAAGTATGTGCAGGACGGGGTTGGAGGTGGGGGTGAAGAAAGTAGTTCAGCAAGTTTTTTGGTTACGAATGGTCTCTGGTGAATGAATGATCACACAGCCTTTAAATCCGTTGGGACACTGCACACCACTGTCATGTCCCTCCCCCCCACACCCACACCCTCATCGATATGCCTCGGAAGCTGGTTTCCATGTTATTCCGACATGTAGGAAAACCTCCCCCGCCCCATCCCCTCTGTTGCCTTTTTTTGTGTCAAGTAGCTGTAGAAAATGTTATCCTACTTTCCAACGAGGAAATGTTTGTGGATCAGTGGGGTTAATTAATAAAGCAAATACGATGCTGGCAGGTCAGGCGTGTGGGTGATGATGTGTGTTGAAACACTATGCGAGAAGCCTGGGTCAAAGGTCAAAATGGGGTCCACAAGGGAGTTGGAGCGGGAGGGAGGGGGTGTTAACAGACACACAGATATTTTAGGGGGAAGGGGAGGGGGGGACATTCAAGTTGGGGCAAGACCAATTACTGTCAACTGTGTCAATTATTTGCCTGCCTGATCAAAACACGTCAGGGCCAACTACTTACAATTACAGATGTTTTGAAGCAATTACGGAGCAAATGGAGGGTGAGGATGACAGATCTGGAAAAGAAAATCGCGACCAGGGAAACTCTGAGATGTCCAAAAATAGAGGTCCAAATGCCTCTTTCTGAACATGTTGAGAAAGTGTAACGCAGTTTAAAAAAAAAAAAAAAAAAAAAACATCGAAAAATGTGAGGACATTTCCTAAGCTCTGGCTTTCATCATTGAAAAAAAAAGGCACATCTGCTCTAGAATGCAATTAGAGCCCATACAGCTTGTTTAGGATACTTTTGTTCCAGGTTAAACAAAAACCGAAAAGTGGTTTTGCCGGTGTTAGAAGGATACATCATACAGACCCTTTCAATCTGTTCCATAAGAGTTTCAGGTTGAACTGTTCAAAACTAACGCAGATACTAGATACTAACCCAAATAACTCAGACTTTAGTGTAATGCTCTACATAACCTCGACTTTAAAGCTTGCTTTTTGTTGTTATTTGCCACCAAGTAACAATTAGCTCAAGTTGTTTTCTGTCCACAAGAAATGCCTTAGAAACACAAATGTTTGTTTATGCTGCTGAAATGTCTATAGGGTTGTACCATGGCACGGTGCAGGTGATCCTATAGAATCCTACAGGAGCAACTGATAAGATTTAAGCCTCTTACACACATGCAGCCTACTGTATGAATGGCATATGCAAAACGCCTGCACAGCTGCTTGCTGTGGCTAACGCAGCTTGTGTGACTGAACATCAGCAGAGCATTCTTGTATATTTTTCCGAGATCCTCACATCATCCAGAGAAAATAGCTCAACGCCAAAACACTTGTGTGTTAACTCATACTACATACTCAACAGTCTATGTTTGTGCATAGTTGAATGCAAAAGTTTGGGCAACCCGCAGCAATATCCATACATTTGATTTGATCACGTTATTGTAACTTCTTTGGACTTCATCATCTCATGAGGACTTGGGCCAGCTCATGACAACTCTGAAAGCTGATGAATTCTCTGACTCCACTGTCCGATGATCTGAATAAATCATTTGAAGGCTAAAAAACCCCAGCAGTTTTAAAGTTTTTTTAAAAAAGAGATCAATACATTTCCATGTTATTGAGAAATGCTTGCTAACACTGATTGTGAAATTCAAGAGACCTAGAATACTTCCAAACGTAACTCCATGTCGAATGGCCAGGAAGACTCCTCATATAATTCCAAAGGTCTGCAGAAGATTTATCTGACACAGGTGTGATACTGCACCATTCCATTATGCAAAGCTTGCACAGCCTACCTAGAAAACCAATGAGAGAGAAATCTTACAGAAGACCTAATAATACATGCGTTGATCTTCTTATGCAAAGCAACATCTAGATAAACCATGGTTACTCCGGAAATACGTGCTTAGAGCAGATGACGTTAAAATGGTGTTAATAACGGCATAATTAATATATATATATATTTTTTTTTTAAACCCTTTTCCCCTGTTTTTTTTTAGAATTAGGGTTAGTAGTTATGGAGATTGCCTTTTATGCCACAGTATAACACAACATGGCATCATAAGCTCTCATATCATAAACAGTACAGGAGAGTAAACACATGGCTCCTTCCATGCAAGTGTGTGCTACTTCCTCCCCATATTTACTACGAGCAACATTTTGATTAATATAAAACCCCCTTTACAAAGTACCTTAACGACTGGATTATTACGAGTAGAAAGGCAGCAAGTTGAGCAAGTCATTTTTTATGTTTTCTAGTTATACACATTCGTCACAATGACTGACTGTTTGAGATTAGGCTAAATTTATGGTAATGTCTAAGCATTTTGATTCATAAAGTGAATATAACATTCAATAGCGCTAATAAATATTTTGCAGTGTTTTAATTCCAGCTTTACAAAAAGTAAGTCCTTGACCTACCTAATTTTGTTTTCGAGTCTTCCTGCTCTAGTAGCCTTATATGTTTATATGTTTGCACATACTCCATGCTTGCGCGTGTGTGCGTATAGTCCTTTTTTCACAGAGATTCCTCAATAACCCCAAGAAGAGACGCCACCTTCCCTTGTCTAAACAGAGGCAGCTAGTGCATGCATTCAGATAGCCTGCTGTTTTTGTGACACTGCCTGGTGTGTGTGTGTGTGTGTGTGTGTGTGCAGTGAGTATCTGTTGGAGGGACACACAGAGGGCAACGTCCATCAGGGTTCGGGGTCTGGAGGCCACACCTGCCATCTCCACATTCTTGCTGTTGAAATATGGGCGTGTGTGGATTCCAGGCATACAGGCTGGATTTCAACACTGTAGCCAATAGTTACAAGCTGTCCATGAGATGTCTTTATTATCCCCCTGTCCCCCTGCTAGGGCCCAACAGAAGCTCCCCCTAAACCCCAAGACTCAGGTGCATAATTCACCATGTAGAAATGTCTACTGCAAGTGAACCGAGTCAACAATATTTTTTTGTTTGTTTTTAAAAGTCAGCTGTGTACTTGACTTATGTGTCCTTAAAGAACTTCTGGGGAGCTAGACAGTACAATAGGACTGGGTGTGGCAAGAGCACTGCCTGGAAGCAGAACATCCCAAACGAATTGGCCTATTTAGTTCAAATCTAACGTCAGCTAACAACATTTCACACCCAGAGGCGGAGGTTTGTTTTGGCTCACAAACAAGTCTCTGTCGCGAGGAAAGGACGACAGAGACTTGAACACGACGGCGTTCTGTGGCACTCTATAGCTTTCACTGACCCCAGATGGGTCGACCAGGTTTCCAAGCAGCGTGACACCATGGAAACTGGAAACAATCCATCATGGAGAGACTGATGCAGAGACCTCCTAAAGTCCCGGAGTCCAAACAGTCCGGCTGTACCTGCGCGTCACCAGACTGCCGTTGAGGCAAAGCAGGCAGTCCCTTGCAAATACACATCTCTGCTACTTTACAGGCAACGAAACAGACAGCAAAAATACACACGCAAAAAAAACACACACGTGCTAAACCAGCTGCATACAGATGGGCTGACAACGGAAAGATCTTGCATAAACCTAGAGACAAAGAGCGATCAACCACCACCCAATGTTGCATGATGGTGTGATTTCAAATGAAATATTTACAACCCCTATATCTCCCTTGGTCCACAACTAGGTGCAACTCCTGACTGGGACACTAGCCCAGAAATATTGTGGAGGAAAGTAAATGCCTCCTGTGTGAGAAATTTCGACGTTTAAATCTAACTATTATTTTCATAGTTTATAAATCTTTCGATTCCTTTAATCGGTTAGTTCGATAAAATCGATAAAATTGTTGATCAATGTTCCTCAAACTCCAAGATCTGATCATGAAATGCTTTGCTTAGTCCACGTGCCCAATCTATTTAGTTTACGGTCATAGAGAACTAAGCAAACAGAAAATATTAAAGTTTAACAAGCTGTAATTAGTAAATTCTAACAAAATTGACTGAATGATCACCATAATAATTGGTTAACAATAGGTGATCGATTAATTGTTGCAGCCCTTGTTAGATTACCATACAGTATACACACACGCACACTGACAAATTTACAGCTCCGACGGACACAGGCCCGACGGCCAGAAGTGGACACATCCTCCTTTCAATGCAACTGGGTCAACCTCAAGGTCCCCCTCCCCATCCCTACCCCCTTAAGCTGGGCCTCCCGCTTCAACCACTGTGATAAGGTGCATGTCTAGACAGACAGCAGACTCCCCTCAGTAAGCTTGTCCAGGTAGGGCCAGGTCGCTTTGTTTACACACAATATCCAGTTGCAGTTCCTTCTGGCAGTGTTCTCGGAGGTGCAAACGGCTTGGTGGGGCAGGAGCGTTTCTTCCAAAGTTATGTCCTAGTAGGAATGCTAAAGCTAGTCACAGTGTTACTTACTGGTGCCTTATGGTTTCAGATAAAAAACCTGTGCTGCAGAAAGTATGTTTTGCCCATGGTCTCTGGGTTAACTGGATCGATGAACCATGAATCTGCATAACTGACTGAGATGATGAGGAGACAATGATCAGTGGAATCATATTATATTATTGGTTTCTGCTTTGCCCAAATTCAAGAGAGGAGGCGTTCTAGCGATTCTGGAAGACAACCATTTAAAAAAAAGAGAGAAAAGATTTCCACTGAGGTGAAAGACGGTAGGAGAAAAGCAGGACAAATGTGTGTTTGAGTGTGTACTGTAGGTGTGTGTGTGCGTAAGAGAGACACAGAGGAGGGAGGGATAGAAAGAGTGAGTGAGTGGGTGGAAAATTCCTACCTGCAGTTCACCAAGTGCACGAAACAGGCAATCAGTAAAAAAGGGAAAAAATATCTAAAAAAAATAACATTTACCTCAAACTTGTCTGACTGGGATTTATCAAGTGAGGCTCACAAAATTATAAAGAACATATGAAAAGTAACATACACCCACAGTCTGGTCTCTCTCAGTGATCCGTTGCTAAGCTAATCTATAGTCAACAACACCACAGTGTGCTACGCTACGCTTAAAGCTCCAGCTATCAAGCCGTGCATCCATAATAATCCTGTCGGATCGTGTGTTTCAGAGCAAAACTTTTTACAGTACTGTGAGTGCGGAACTGCAGGTTCTTCGGCTGTCTCTAAGAGAGGACCTCCTTCCTGAGGTGACCCAGTCTCCCTTGGTGTCTGCAGGCAGCTCCAGGGTGAAGGTAGAGTGGAGGTGGAGGTGGAGGCACCAAACACCCCTCCTGAACTGTGGCTTCACTAACAGCATGCACAAGATAAGAGCGGCTGAGCGTGAGAGAGGATGAGGGGATAGAGAGAGAATATGAGCATACTTGTGAGTGTGTGTGTGTGTGTGTGTGTGTGTGTGTGTGTGTGTGTAAGAGAGAGAGAGATGGAGAGTGTGAGAGAGAGAGAGAGATCTCAAATCAGACACAAACACCCCCCACCCCTAAGCTAATTTGAGAGTTATGACAGTATTTGGGGCAGACGGACGCTTTGATCCCAGTTTACGGGGCACTGCGTGAGCTTTGATCTGCGGTGGGCACCTTTATGGGCTGTGCCTTCTGCTTGGGGGCCGTACTGTACTGTACGATACCATACCGGGGCCAGAGAGCTGTGCCGTTGCTGGAACCCAGGTTCTATGACCGCTGGGCAAACTTCTTCAAACACCCCGCTCCCACACACACACACACTCCCACCCAGCCTCATGGTACTGATCAGTCCACTGCGTGTGTGTGTGCCTGTGTGTGTGTGCGACTGTGCGTGTAAGTAAGTAACGCTATACAGACACACGTCTGCCTTCAGTGAACCTTAATTTCAAGGCAGCAGGACAGAGGACTAAAAAGAAAACATGAGGAATTGGAATTGCATGGTGTACGGATTGTGGGACCATGTTGATGCTGCCTGATGACCCTGGCAAAAGGCTCATAATCAGGGACCTGAGGGATGGAATGCTTTTGCAGTAAATAAATCCCTGTTACCACACAACAGAGTGGCAGATGCTGTGACTTTGTCCACCACGCTTCCTATTCTAAAGTTGCTCCTGATAGAAATCGACGTGCACACACACACACACACACACACACACACACACAGGGAACAAACTGAAAAGTGAAAACCCAAAATGAAAAGACAGACTGAGTGACTATGACCTCCGGGGTCCAGTAGTATGTTTCTGTACATGTCCATTACAGATGACTTACTGTGATTACCCTGACAGAGCTGGCAGTGATTTATTTCGCAAGGTCATGCTGGGCCACTGCACTTCTGATATTCTTGCTTCCAAAAAGGGCCTACAAATCATTAAACTGGAGATTCAACAGCAGTTTCGACTCTACATGCCACAGCAGACATGGACAACCAGTTGTTATTGTAGATAATGCGCAAAGCCTTCTCAAACTGACACCCTGAAATCGATAGCGCCTAGATCATTTTCAGACAGCCTTGCTGGTCGGGGCATGCAGCTGTCAAGACAAACCAACCTTCTATATTTATTTAATATTTGCTTAGTAAGGCTTCCGCTGTGAAACCTCAAATCCGTGGCTCTAACAAACAGAATTAGCTAGAACAAAATCACTTTCTTGGCAAGAGAACGTTTGCATGACCATTCAACGTCCATGAGTGTCCCGGTGATCAAATACACAAGCACTAGACAAAGTCGAGGTCTGACACTCACAGACAGATGGTCCAAGGTACTTGTCTTACTTGGCTCCATGGTAACATGACGGTACTCGCATTTGGATTCGGATGATTGCATTATGCAACAAATCAGAGTCAACAGCAGCACTCCTCAACACTTGCTATTCTAAACACGGGGCAACAACTCCCAACGTGTTAGTTCAAACCAAACTACAAACGAGACACGTTTGTGTGTGCCTCTGCATGAGCGTTTGTGTATTTGCATGTGCGTGTGTATGTGTGTGTGTGTGTGTGTGTGTGTGCATGTGTATGTGTGTGTGGGTGTGTGTGTGTGTGTGTGTGTCGGAGATGAAAAAAACAGGAATGTGGCATGAAGCAAAAGAGAAGACGGGTGAATGGAATGTGAGGACAGAGGTCAAGAACGCCTCGTGACCTGTGCAGGGCTCCCATCATCCCCCTCTGTCAGTACGGCTCATAGTTGCCCTTTCAGCCACAGCAGCAGCAGCAGCAGCAGCAGTAGCAGCTACAGGTAGGCAGGCAGGGAGGCTGACTGACTGACTGACTGGCTGACTGACTGGCTGACTGGCTGACTGACTGGCTGACTGTAGGCCATAGAGCTTGGCCTGAAATGTCTCTGTGTAGTGCCTCGGCACGTCCGGTCCTCTGCCACTTATATGTCAATGAAGAGAGAAGCTCTGATCAACGAACGAGGCACTTGGAGTAAATGAATTTCCCTGAACAAGAACCTTTGCGATTACCGTGCCGTTAGTGGTAAAGAACTTGACGCGACCAGGGTAGGATTCAAGGTCGACGTCGCCGACGCTTCTAGAACATTCTTTGTGCAAGCAGGGTTCTGTTTCGTCGGCCACAGGAGCTTGAAAAGCCATTTGAGACCCCCCTGCCAAACAGCTGACTGCTCAAGGACACTGATTCAAATCTCCAACTGTTCCTTCGCTCAAACTATTTATGCGTATACATATAAAAGAAACATAAAAATCACGGTGATGGATAATCTTACCAGTCAGACATTGACTACTTCTAATGCATTTCCCAGCCCCTAAAGGAAAGTCCTTTGGACAAAAAAACATTATACCGGTTTGTCTTTTAAGCCAAAGCAAGGCCACTATCTTTCATCTCAAAACGTAAACACATATACCACAAATTGCCCGTGTTTTAACTTGCAAGTGTCTCAATTACAGGGAAACAGGGAGACGGAACACCTCAAAGTTGGCAAAAGCCTTGTGCAAATGTCCTTTGAGCCACATGTACTGTACTTGTGCCACTTTTTGGGTGCCTTCACAAAGCACCACAGTGCACAGGGCTAAGGGCACTCTCTGGTCTGGCCTGCCTCTCGATCTGAGAGCAACACATAGTAGTCTTTAAGGGGCCTCCAGTCCGAGCATCAGGAAAGATCCATTTCTCGCCCCCACCTGAGGCCATATCTCTCCGTCTCCAGTCACTGCGGCTTTCCTGTCACCTCTGGGGCCCCGGGACGCATGGCACCGACGTACCGAAGCGCCGAGGGTAACGAAACGCGAGCGGTAATTCAAACCTGTCATCGCTGCACAAGAGCGACCTGTTTGGTAAACAGAGCCAGTTCAACACAGGAGGCACACAGCGAGGGCCACATCTGTACCTCATTGCCGAGAAGGGGAGGGGAGGGGGGGGGGGGACGTGGAGATGAAGAGTGGTGGTGAGGGTGGGGGTTTTGGGGAGCAAGACACGGATGGCAGCAAATGCACCCAAATGGTTGCAATGCTATCCTCATCGAACATGACCACCCATTGGGAAAACGCAACTTGATGGGGTCCTCTGTACACACTCGATGTGGAGGTATAAATCTAATCTGCCAAAGCCACCCACAAAGATAGAGAACATCACTGTAATGAGAGGAAAAGTGGGGGTTGGGGGAATGGGGATGGTGGTAGTGGTTCTAATTCGATTGGGGAGGAAAATTTCCATGCATTTGGCCGAGCTAAAATATAGTCTTACATGAGCATGAAACCTCCAACTACTGGCTACCACCACGAGGCAACTGACCTAAGTAAATAATTACACCCTGGTCTAGTTTTTTTTCCGCTGTCAAATATAGGACTGCTCGACTAAAAAAAAAAAGCATTTAAGTCCCCCTGCTTTTCAAACTGAACTAGAATTTGAGAGGATAGAGGGGAGGGCTGCTGCTAAAATTGGCAACAGTTACTCAAAAAAACAAAAACAAATGTTTGCTGACTAATGAGTTCAATATTTTGCCACCACAGGCTGAGAAGCGAGCCATATGTGCATGTGTCTGTGGATTGCAGATCAGGGACAGACTAGAAGTGCCTCCAAACACCACAGCTGTTAAGATAGAAAATAGATCTCATACTGGAACATTGAAGTTTACCAATATGAGTTTGGTTATACTCAACAGCCTGATACACTCACTTTTAGAGAAGATCGTGTGTGTGTGTGTGTGTGTGTGTGTGTGTGTTCTGAGTGTTGGACAAAAAGAAAGGCTGATCACCAAACCCTCAGCAGATCTAGAGACCCTCTCAGCTGATGACTTGAGGTACTCCACTGGGACAACAGACTTGTGATCTCTCTACTTGCTGTCAGTCAATGTCAATTTGGCTAATGGCTGACTTTAACCGCGTACACAGTCATACACAGGAGGTCTTCAGCATTATCTCTTCCAAAGCAATACACCTTTACTGATGCATGTGGAAACAAATAAAACAGCAAAAATTAAATGCTAGAGATTTTTTTTTATTTATTCCTCCAACTAGAGAAAAAAATAAAAATAAAATACTGTGAAGTCTGAATGTTTGGACAGCACAGAAAGCGTATGTGTGCGCTAGCGCTTGTATGGTTGTGTGTGAGTGCATTCTGAGTGTGAGTGTGTGTTCTGAATGTGAGTGTGTGTTCTGAACGTGTGTGTGTGTGTGTGTGTGTGTGTGTGTGTGTGTGTGTGTGGTATAGCCTACCTGAGAGCGGCCATATTGGGCTGGTTCTGGAAATGCTCCCTCCAGCGTTGCTGCATGCAGTAGGCTGCCGAGCCCTGGATGCAGCAGGCACCCCCATGCAGGCCGGCCGCCGCCGGATGGTTCTGGAAGAGGTGGCACTCCTGCTGGCTCCCATGGCAACAGAGTGCAGGCGGATGGTAAGGGCAGCGGAGGCAGCACGGCGGTGGCGGCGGAGGCGGAGGCGGAGGAGTGGTCAGCGTTGGCGAGAGGAGCCTCTGCGCTGCAGAGGATGCGGAGGAAGAGGAGGAGGTGGAGGAGGAAGGTGGCCGGAGAGAGCCGTTGGGTTTAGCGACGCTGCCGTTCGGGCTGGTGGCGCCGCCGGCGAGCTGCCGGGGGTCTTTGGGTGGAGCAGTGGGTGCTGGCGCTGTCACAGGGGGGTCCCGCTCCTCCTCCTCCTCCTCCTCGCCATCTGCACCCTGGGCAGAGGGGATGGCATCTTGGCTGGCGGAGCCTCCACTGGAAGCTGATCTGGCGGCGGTGGCGGTGGGCGCATTACTGGCGCTGGTTGATGGGGGGCTGCTGCTGCTGCTGTTGCTGAGGGGCTGGAGGTCGCTGGTCCCTTCACTCAGGGCCATGGTCCCCTCCCCAAAAGCTTTCTGCTGATCTCACCACTCTTCTGAGACAGAGAAGGAGAGAGAGAGAGAAAGAGAAAGAGAGAGAGAGAGAATTTAATCAACATTCCATATAATTTC
Source organism: Sardina pilchardus (assembly GCF_963854185.1). Lineage (NCBI taxonomy): Eukaryota > Metazoa > Chordata > Actinopteri > Clupeiformes > Clupeidae > Sardina > Sardina pilchardus. The sequence goes on along the minus strand of NC_085005.1, from coordinate 15,568,331 downwards.
ATCAGAATCACTGCTAGTCTCTTTTAGTTTGAATGAGTCTTAAGTCAACCATGGAAGCAAAGGCAACCTTGTAACAAGTAATTTGCTCTGGAGACTGCTGCAAGAGAGCAGTCATCCCACCTGGCAAGGTCATGGTTGACTCACCATGGGTCTGCACGCACTAGCAATAGTCATAGATGTCCCACACGGGACTACTGTTGGTTAGCTCCATCTGTGCAAGATGACTGGACCCTCCTGAGTGAGACCAGACACAGACACTGTGCTTAAACTGGATGTCAAAACAAGTAAGAAAGCAGCCATGGGTCTTCTTTAAAACATTCTCTTCTTCTTCCATTCCATTAGAGTTAGGCATTTCAGAGAAGCGTCAAGAATGGCCCAGAATGGCCAAAGCCAGCTCTACAGTAAAGAGTGCTCTTAAAACACAAACAGTCTAAAGCGCCATCAACATGTAACTTCATCCTGTACATTTGGCCAATTCAAACACATGACACAGTCACACAGATGAAGGAAACATAAGTTGCAGCGCACCCACGTCGGGTCCTGACCTCCTCGGCCTACACTGTGCTTGTGCGAGAGAGAGAGAGAGAGAGAGAGAGAGAGAGAGAGAGAGAGAGAGAGAGAGAGAGAGAGAGAGAGAGAGAGAGAGAGAGAGAGAGAGAGAGAGAGAGAGAGAGAGAGAGAGAGAGAGAGAGAGAGAGAGAGAGAGAGATCTCAACGAACAGACAAGAACCATACAGGCAGGTGAGTCACAAGGGCCGAAACATTACAGTGCTCCATCAACAGGCGGAGCCCAGGTCCTGTGGGTAAAGGTACGCAGACGGTGGCTGCGTTACCAGCCGGGTCCTGAGATTGAACAGAGGTCTGTAGGTTCGCCCGGAGCACCGGAGGGGTTTGAGCCCTCAGCTGGATCCGATTACAGCCGATGGATGGGGGCTGTGTCATATCAAATAGAAACACTCGAAAGAGAGAAGTGATCGTCTCGGGGCCGGTGTCGTGATACGCTCTGCGTGCACTTCAAAAAGTCCCGGCGAAGCGCACTTCACAGGTTAATGCATGGTTGTAATGTTGGCACAGAGTCTGACTGCCGTACCCTTATGTAAAAGACAATAATCAAAACCAGAGTTAAAATTACCTTCCTTGAGTTATAACCTGAAGAAGGTCTTTGACAGAGGCAAGGTGTATACACAGTGATATCATATTTATGCAAACCAAAATCTTCCATGAGTGGCAATAAACCAAAATATAGCCTATTTATGAGATGCTTTTCGGGGAGATCTTGACAGGACTGTACACACTCTCAAACTCCTATTTAAACCACTTGTAAAAAGCCGAGGACCATCTTTCACACAACTGGCTTGTTGCTGGCAAGTTACTGTCCCAAATAAGCAACAGGCCAGTGAAAGAGACAAGTGTTTCTTTGGGGGCAAACAGCTCGCAAACAGCTTTTCCACACAGGGCCACCTCTTGCGTGTGTGGAGCGCGTGTGCATAGCGCTAAACACTCTGAAATATCTCGCCCACACCAACAGAACTGGTGGTGTTCACGTTTTGACCCGCATCCATTAAAAAAAAAAAAAAAGTATCAAATAGAAAGCCCCTTTCTGCATGGGCGAACCCGGCAGGGGGAACGGAGGGAAAATTACAAGGGCGACGCCAGCGTGAATGTGACCAATGTGCTCAGTGATGGTGCTGTGTCTGCACACAGGGGAAGGGGAGAAACCTGAGAATGACAGCCGTTAAAGCGCCCCCAGTTGGAGGAGAGGAGGGAAGAGACAGTAGAGAAAGGGAGAGAGAGAGAGAATGAGAAAGAAAGAGAGAGAGGAAGGGAGAGAGTGAGAGAGAGAGAGAGAGAGAGAGAGAGACAGACAATGATGATGTCTCACTTGGCGGGGGTCGGCTCGGACAGCAGGGTGTTTGAAAACAAGCAGATGGTTTCCCCCAAAAAAGAGAAAAATTCCCAGACAGGGTTTACCAGGAGAGTAAACAGAGGACTAAATAACTTTGCTGACCCTCATTCAAAATGTCATTTTCAGTGATCCTTGATAACCCTAATATATGGGTGAGGAATTATGTGACTTACCAAGCAATACACTCTGAAGGCCTATGCTTTTCATATTCCCCAGCTTAGTGAGTTTGTTTGTCGTGAATAAAAATTAGGACATTTCCTCAATAAGGCACACATCTTTTGTTTGTGGGTCTTAATTGACTTCGACAATCCCTTTAGTCAGCCACCTTGTAACCAAAACTTTGTTTTTTAATGCTTACACAACAACAACAACATACGCGAGAAAAACATTTCAAGTGGGGAGACCTCAACTGTACTCGACAAAATCATGTTGCTCAACTGGAAACATCTGCCAGAAAAACCCACAACACACACACACACACACACACCCCTGCTGCTGGAGGAATTCAGCAGGAGCCTGAGTGTCCCAATGCAGGACGTTGACAAGCAGGTGAGACATCCACAGCAGTCTACACGAACAACACAGAAAGGTCTGTGCAGCCCGGGCAGGGAATGGCAATGACGACCAGGCCGCATTTTCGGAAGGGCTGGATTCTGCGGAGCGGTTTGGAAGAGCGCTCACTCCCTTTTCGGCAAAATTCTCCCTCCTCGGAATGAGACTGGAAGTCTTCGGCGACTACCATATACTGCTGCACGCTGCAAGAGATACAGTTACAGAGCTGCCCAGCCCTTTAATTAAGGCTAGTAGATGGCAATTACAAAAAGAAAAAGTCAGAATACTAACTGCCTTTCAGGGAACTGGAAAAAAAAGAAGAGATAGCCTATTTCGGTAAACATGAGGCGGTATTGACATTGTGGCCTTAATTCAGAGACATCTCAACAGAACTTTCTCCTGGGTTTCCCTATTCAAGTGGCAAACCTCTCTAAAGCCATTTGAGGTCAATTTATTCTCCCTAAGCCAAACAGCGCATCAAAGCTGTTCTGCCATTCCCTCCAAGCTCTCACCTTGCACCCACCTCAACCTAAAACTCTTGTGTCATAATATCCAGAAGAACACCAGAGGCAGTCAGGAAATATTTAGGTGATGTCAGGAGAACGTACCTCCGAGCTGTCTTGTTTAGAACATCAAAGTACACCCAGTTGACATGAAATTTGATTTATTGTTGGCAACGTTTGAACGTTAGTCATTTTAATGAACTATTTTGAAAGAAGATTCCAAGTGTACAGAGCTACTGTGTGACACTGCGTTGATTTATTTTAGTAGTGACAAGATGTTAAAGTTGTTTGGTCATTTTGGTTAAAAAAAAAAAAAAAAAAAAAAAGGCCATTCCTAAAGGGTGTCCGGGATACCAAACTGCGAATGCATACATGCTGCTCAATGCAAATATCAGCTTTGACAGATACAATACAGACGCGAATTTGATTTGTTTGAGAAGTTTTCTATCCAGCATAGTCAGGGCAAGGCTCGGTACACTGTAGGCTAAACTGATAAAAAGATATTCCTTTTAATGCATGTCAGTGCTGTCCTCTTGATCAATCGTAATCTAGCAAATTCAACCGTCTATTTACTCAGCTATCCGAAGAGCTTTTTTCTAAATCCAGATTCAGTGACATCTAAAATAGCACACATACCGATACATCAACAGCATATCGATGAAAACAAATCGTTTAGTGAAAACCTCGTCGTTATTTGAGCACAACCAACTTCATTTTACATTCGCATCTGCATAATATTTTCATCTCGGGCCATTGACATAGCCAACACTGCTAACGTAACATTTCCCGGAAAAAAAACATACAAAGGTTTGTCAACTCGCTACCTTGTGTATCGCGTCTCCCACGTCAAAGTCTTCCGTGTTTTCAAGTAGCCTATCCTCCTACCGCTGCTTTGCAGCCGCTTTTCTTGGATCAAAAATCCGTTGATGCTCAATCAATTCCCAAACGAAGCAACAAGTCGCGGCGAGACGGCTTCTGTCTGATATATGAAAGCCTACAGCCAGAGGGACAAACACATGCAGTCGGCTTGGGAAAGACTAGGCAGTGGGCTGGAGCTCCTCGCCAGCGCTCTGATAGGGCGCCTGTGATCACTCAGGACATTAACCCGCTCGCCGCAGCACAAAAGCAAACGAGTGACAGAATTTCCTCTGGCAGTGCGCTAACACTAAGGCCAGGGCGATTATAAAAACTGCAAGTGACCTCATCTCGTGAACACTCCGACAGTTTTGTGGACTTTTGGGGTGCTGATGACAAATGCGAACGACTTTATTAAATGCAATAATATATGGGCAGTGGAGTGGGCACGTCATGTTCAAGTGTTGTCTTGGGGTATAGGCTTATTTTTACACGTTATAATAAGGTAACATGCATTTCAAAATAAACACATTCCCTATGGATAGGAAACAAGTAATCTATTTTTTCTTACTTTACCAACAGTCATGATGTGACCAGCGTCAAAGTAAGCCTGGCGTAGCCTACTAATTAATAGCTATAGGCATTGGCTTTCTTTGGTCTACTAGACCTTGGTCTATTTTGTACAGCCTCGACACTGACAAAGTTGCCGTAAATAACTCGTAGGCTAAATGTTGTTTTAAGGCTAAAAATGTTTTGAGTGTAGTTATTTTCATTTTTGCAACACTCAAAAAACGAAACATCTTTTCCAGATTGTGAATTGGAATTGGAAAACAAGCCCTTCCGGCCACATCCTTGGGAAACTCTCTGGACGAATTCTCCACAGCGCATTCCGCTCAGCGGGAGCGAGCCGGGTCGCACAGCATCATGGAAAGGCAGAGGGAGAGGCTGTACCTGGCTTTCATTTCGCCTGTCTGTTATCGTCAGCGCACAGTTCATATAGCAGAGCCATAATGCGCAATAAGGCTTTTTAGCCCGGGGGGACAAGCCCAGCCGCATTCTCTGATGATTGTACTCAGAAAAAGCACGCAAATGGCTCCACAGGGCTAGTGGGCCTCTCCACTATATAAAAAGAACTGGTGCTGTGATGTATAGTCGTGAGCTAGAAAGATGCACACAACTTTTAAAAAAAAAAAAAAAATATTGAAGATATTCTATTTAGTTTAAACATGACCACATACCATTAATTGACAGCATAACAAATACACAATGACATAAGATAGAGGCATCATTTCAAACTGATAGATTATTTTAACCTGTCCTCACTAGAGAAATCATCAATTGAAAAGAAGTAGGAAAGAAAAAAACTTAAAAGATGATTTGAAAGATACCATCTCAAGTGCCCAGATTTGAGCCTATTCCAAATTCTATAACGGGCTTCAACAGATCAGATTGAGGAACAGAATATGAGATAGAGACGTGAGATCCACCATAATATGATCATACAACAGCCCCTGAGACATCAGTACACACACAGACACAAGCTCTGTGTTAAGCCCCGGCCGACTGTAAGCTTGCCACCCTCCCGCTCCGGCTACAGGATGACTCCAGGCGGCCAGGACGCAGGCCAGCACATCAAAGAGCAAAAGTTCCTGGACACGGTTCTAATCAAAGCACACTGCGCCCATCACTGATCACCCCCAGTTCATCAAACCGACAGGGTCGGCCAACAACATTACAGGGCCGAGCGCGTGTGGGGAGTGGAGGAGCGGTGTGCGAACAGAGACAAAAGGTGAGGACGTGTCTGTCAACTTCATTTTCTTTTACTTTCTTTGCTGTCACTTCGTTTTCTTTTTCTTTTCTTTTTTTGGGGTTCCGAGACTTGGAATACATTAAATGTACAGCTTTGAAAGCTGGCCTGCCTGACATATCCAATGGCCTCTGAATGTCAGCACGAGAACTCTCAGCCCTGCAGCACCAAACTCTTAACAGCTGCAGAAAACAAAACCGAGGCTCTCGCAAAAACAACGGTTTAATCTTACCATAAAAGACATCATCAGGCTATCTGCTGACGCCAAAATGTAAGTTGTTTCCTGTAAGCTATGGCAGGCCGGGGTAAAACATTTATGCTTGAGCAAAATGCAGCACAAAAGCTGGAGGTAGTGAGCCAAAAGCCTCTCCCTCTTATGCATTCCAAGGACATAAAACATCAAACAGCAGAGAGAGAGAGAGAGAGAGACTAAGAAGCAGAGAGAAAACATTCATACAGATTTTTTATAATCATGAACTTGAATACGATCCAACTTGATTTGATTTGAGAGTACATTTATGATGACCTAATGGGCTATGCCAATGCTGAGGTCTGAGAGGAAGGATCAGGTAATCTTATAACCCCAAGAGTACACTGAGGCAGCCCAGCATTGAGCAGGTTGATGGTTGACAAAATGTCAGTATGAGTGTGTGTGTGTGTGTGTGTGTGCGTGCAAGAGAGAGAGAGAGAGAGAGAGAGAGAGAGAGAGAGAGTGGGAGAGAGTGTGTGTGTGTGTGTGTGTGTGAGTGTAATTGTGAGAGTGAGAGAGAGAGGGGGGGCAACAGGGTCGGTTGGGATAAGGGTGTAGGGGGAGTACACCTCCATGCAGCATTGTTCGGATAACTGTCCAGCTTCTGTGCGTCTGCGTTTTCGGAAACGGTGGGAAACCGAATCCCATTGACGCCTCTCTGGGGTGAGGACTGACATCTCCCAGCTGATCAGAGTTCCTCTCAAATCCACCCCCGACTCGCTCCCCACTAAAGGCTCACTAGGAATGCCCCATGCTTAGTAGGGCCAGCTTCAGGGCCAGCTTCAGCTCCAGCTCCTTACAAAACTGAGTTAGAGTGCAGACGTTTGGATGACTGGCTCCAAAACTTGCTTGCTATTTCTCTCACAGAGAGACCACGGCGAAGTTATACACTGACGTCATACCAAGTTAAGGTGCAAGAATTAGAAACTCTACTTATCAATTCAAATCAAGAGTAAAGCATATTTGTTTTTTCAAACAAGATCTTATCTCCAAAAAGTATGTGACAGACACGGCCCATTTGGAGATTTGGAAAGAGATCACTATGCAGCTGCATGCTCACCGCACAAAGGCGCACATTTTGAATGGCCGTCGAGCCAAGCGTTCACGCCCTCACGATAGAGTGCTCTCCACGACCAATCTAAAGATACATCACGCAGGGGTCGTGTGCTGGATCGATTTCTGCACTTAAAATAATTTAAGGATGAAATAGCAAGCACAGGTGCAGGGCGAAAGTCATGCTGGCACATTGGAATACTACCATATGCTGAGGCCACATGACGTGTATGGTTTCCATCATATTCCAGAGACAAGAATTTAGACCCATTAAAAATCCTGGCTTTAAATAAAAACAGTATGAGTGTGCTGGTCGAGGGGCGGCGTACTTCAATCCTGCTTCAAACCTGGGCTGATACTGTGAATCAGTCAGACAGATTTACTTCCAGACGTCGTCAGACTCAGAAGAGGGCCGAGTTTGCCATTTTTCAAAGATCTAAATCTGGACTACGAGACAGAGACGCAAGCCGAGTAATAGACTTAAGCAAGTAACTAATCGAAAAGGATGGCGTCTGTATTCTGAAAATGTTTGTACTTCTGTCAATTTCTAACCAGAATTGATTAATTGAGACTGTTTAAAAAGTACACAGCAACTGTTGCATGAGACCTTATGAAAACCCCCTTATAGGTTATCTTTATGGCAGGACAAACTTGAAACAGTTCACAGTTTACAGTTAACAGTTGTGAAAAAAGGGGGGGGGGGGGGGGGGGGGGGGTTGTCTCTCCATATGGTTATTTGCACAAGGGGAAGAAAGCTACTTTGAGTCTCTGTCCCAGCATGACTGGTTTTCAATTCAACATTCAGTAAACACAGGTCCTTATTAAATGGTGCGACACAAGACGAAAGGGGAGTACTTTTCAGGGTTTAGTCTAAGAGGCTCTGTTTGGGATCCCTTCACAACAAAGGCTGGATTCATCCTCTAATGACGGTTGTTTTTTTTTTCGAAAGAGGTTTCATGTGGTAACAGGACAAAGGGGTGACGCTGCTCGGAATAATACTTGTGCTTTTGTTATCCCCCTCAAATATCTGACACAAAGCTCATTCTTTTCACTTATTCATCGAGTTTCCCACCCAAACACCTCTTCCTACCTTCCAGCATGTTCTTGCAGTTTTCTTTAATGATGTGCCATTGAGCCATTAAATACTTATTAGTAATACCATTAAATACAGTTTTCATTACCTGATCTTCCAGAACTATCTCAGCACATCCGTTTACATATTCTCGTCTTCATGCTTTGTGGTGCTCACTTTTACTTTAAAGACTAAGACCTGCAGAAGGTCTTGGGGAAGTGAAGGCATTCCATGGTCCTCAGAAACGTACAAAATGAGCAAAATTGTTTGGAGGTCAGCGTCGGTCACCACTCAAAGAATCTTGGGGTCTTCCTCTTGGATGCTAATGAGGGTTGTAGACATACACTGGTGAATTGGGGAAGAGGGGCGGTGGAGGGGTAGGAGGGGACAGCTTAAGGTCCCTCTTTGACGCCCAAATTTAGCGTTTGTTCAGCAGATCGGAAAGGGCTTTGAGGAGCTGCCCAAACACAGTGCTGGCTGCCCAGAGTCAATCTTATCCCTGCCCAGGGTTCTCAACAAACACTCGGAGGCTGGGAATCTCAGACTCTTCCCGTCTGGGAGGGGGGTGGATGGGTGGGTATGGTGGGGGCTTTTGATTTTCTGGACAGGGGATTGTCTGTCACCCTCCAAACTTCAGAGATTCTGCCTCTGCCTTTTGGAGTGAGGATGTCAAATTTCCCCATGCGCTCTCAGACTCCCAAGTGTGAATCAGATAGACAGAGGAGCCGGCAGAGACAGACATTTGCCTCCTGGTTTCTGATCCAGAAATTGTATGGGTAAGGACACACATGCCCTGGTCCTGTTTAGTGTCTCAACTATTGTCGTTGAGAGGTATGTATCTGTTGTGAATGGACTATTCTAGAGAATCAGATGAAAAGCAGTGACTGTGGATGAGGTGGCTTTTTCATGTCTTTATGAGTTCCCTTCAAATGTTCCTCAAAATTTAACATAGAATTCAATATTTCTATTAACTGTTCCTCAAAAAATGTAGCATAGCAAAGCATGAAATGACAGAGCCACTACGTCCAAAGCGACATTTTCTGATTTCCTTTTAACTAAACTCAACTAGGCTGAGAGAGAGGGTGAGAAATATAATGAATGTAAAACGAGTGGAAATTGAGTGAAGAGGAGATTTCAGGACTCGGTGAGCAGGTGAAAAAGAAGAAACAGAGGAGGAAGAAAAAGAGAGAGAGAGGAAGGGAAAGACAGAGAGAGAGAGAGAGAAGGAGACAGAGAGGGAGGAAGGCAGAGAAGAGTGAGAGAGAGGAGGAGGGAGAGAGAGAAAGAGGAGAAAGATAGAGAGAAAGAGAGAGCGAGAGAGAAAGAGAGAGCAAGAGAGAGAGAAAGAGAGAGAAAGAGAGAGAAAGAGAGAGAAAGAGAGAGAAAGAGAGAGAGAGAGAGAGAAAGAGGAAGATAGATAGAGGGAGAGAGAGAAAATGAGACAAGTCTCCGTGAGGAGAGCTTGGCGCCTGCTGCCTGACTGGCGCCTGTGCCAGCTCCAACTGTGCGACTTCACTCTGTGGCGGCTCACTCAGCAGCCCGCGGGGCGGGCGGACAGGCGGACGGGCGGGGATCAGGGCCCTCGAGGGTGCTGAGAGGCCGTGGGGGCCGGCGGGGGCCGGAGGGGGCAGGCCTCAGCGCTCGCTAATGGGCCCTCGGCTACAGGCCGCGGGGGAGCGGGACAGAGCGGAGCGGAGCGGCTGCCATCTCGTGTCTGGTGTCACGGTCCCTGCGGAGGGCGCCGGGCGCGCCGATGGGATGAGGTTAGGCCTCCGCAGCTGCTCCTCATGCCAGAGAGCAAGCGAAGAATGAGCAAATGAGGAAAAAACACACACACACCCACACACTAAACACACACACACACACACACCAAACACCAAAATAATGGTGTTGACATTTTTGCACAATGAGCATTTCACATCTCTTGCGTTTTCTTTTTTTTTTTTTTTTTAAGTGGAAGCTCTGGTTATTGGATCTGTTGGCGACCAAGCTCTCATACTAATACACACCTTAAGACTGGTACACAGCAGTGCATTAGGGTCCTCGGCGTACGACAGAGAAATGGCCATCAGGAAGCCCTCATTTTCATCAAGAGGGTCGTTGGCTTGCGCTCCGAGACTTGGCAGGGCACCAGCCATGAGCTGTACCGTGTGCGCTTAATAGCAATGCAACAAGCGTCTGAGGCTGCTGCAATTAGGCTGTTTTATGGGAGGACAGTTCTGAGCGGTTATATCCTTGGCCACCGACCAAGTGGCTATTTAGTGTTCTTTCCAAAAAAAAAAAAAACCTTGGTGCAGGTGAATTTTATGAAGTGGAACACAAGGCAAACCCCTGCCCCCCTCCTCAAAAAAATAGAAAATAAAAAAATAAAAAAAAACCTTTGGGCAAGGTTCTTACCTCTTGTTTACAACATCACAGGATAGCTGCCCAGATGTGACCATTCCAACCACACTGAGTGTTGCACAAGATTCATTAAAAAAGAAAAACTCAAGATTCAAGGAAGGAAAAAGTCAAATGAAAACAATGAGCCAACGTCATGCAACAAGAGCCCGCCAGATTCTCCTGCAATAATGATTTCCTGGTCCACTTACTGATATTTTAATTGTGATCAATCCTGCAGTAATCGGAAAAAATAAACTGCTTTAAAATATGGGTGCAAGCACGATTACACACTGAGCGGTAGTGAATTGAGATAGTGAGCGAGGAAGGCCTGCCAACGAGTCGCCCCAAATACACAAGAGGCCTGCTGCTCAATGAGCCAGTGAAGGGACAAGTGTTCTAATGCCAAGATAAACATAGATAGGAAGCGTAAATGTGGTATGTCTCTATGTGTATTTGTGTTTGAGTATGTGTGTGTGTGTGTGTGTGTGTGTGTGTGTGTGTGTGTGTGTGTGTGTGTGTGTGTGTGGGTGAAAGACTGTTTGAGAATTAAACTAGGCTACTGGGAAGCAAACTGGCGAAGGAAATATCTCAGGCGTGACATTTGTAACAGACAGCGGGCACAGCACCCGATGCTGGAGCTCGCAAACATCTCATCAAATTCCATCCTTACTCCGGATACACACTCTCCGTCTCCCTCCTCTCTGCAACCCAATACAATGTCTCTAAAAGGGTCTTGCCAAAAGGGATAGGAAGGATGGAGATGCAACCCCCATCATCAAGACCACAGGAAGAACGTTCGAGAGGTCAACGTTCTCTTGAAAAAAAAAAGGGGGGGGGGGGGGAAGAGGATTTCTTACTCTTGGAAAAAGTGGGGTGTCAACAGCGAGGCCTCTTTCCCAGCCTCCTTCAAACGCCCCCCTCTCGCCCCCGCGCCGCATCCATCAGGGTGACAGCAGGAGGCTGGTCAGGTGTGGCGTGGTGGGGGGCTGCCCGGCAGGGTGGAGTGTACCAGCAGCACCGTGAGAAACAGGAGACGCGGGTGCCACTCGATCGCTCTCTCTCTCGCTCGCTCGCACTCGCGCCGGTCGAGCCCCAATGATGAATGAGAGCTTTGACAAACACGTCCTGAAGAGCACAAGCATCTGTGGACAACTGTCTGTCACAAGACACACTGTTCTGGTACCCTGACTCAAGAGTGTGTGTGTGCCTGTCTGAATGTGTGTTTTATGTGTGTGTGTGTATGTGTCTGTATATGTGTATATGTGTATATGTAGTGTGTGTGTGTGTAGTGTACGTCTATGGATATTGCGAATGAAGTTGTATTTCTTGTAAATGGGACGTCTGACACATTAGCACGGAGCTACCTACTAGTTTCCATCCAGAGCAGTCAGCTCACAGTAGAAACATCAACATAGACGTCTTTGGCTGAGGAATGCTCTCTTCTCCTTCTACTTGCCCCCACCCATCACCCACTTAACACATCATTTGAAATGTTCAAGCGCCGGGCCCCCTTCACCCAATAACAAATCATATATCAAAAGGAAAGTGATACTGTAGCAACCCCAGACCAGACAGTCACTGCGGGGTTCCAGGTGTCTATTCACATCTGTCTGTTTATTTATCTTGCTGCCATCCAGCTTTCTCCGTGTTTCAAAACACACAACACAAATACGGGAGGGGAGAGGGATAGTCTGTCCTGTCCTATAACCTGGGTTTATCTGAGCTGCCAACCTAGAAGACATTTTTTTGAGCAACGGCTGGCCTTGATGCAGCCAAAAACAGACATAGCCATGCACACAAGATACATTTTGAATAGGGACCCATTGATCCAATGTGTGAAAACTGAATCTTTTACAGTAGCTTTACTATGTTCACAATCTGTTTTAGAGCCCAATAATCCTGACCTACAGTATAAAACACTTGTGTTGATAGAGACTGATGTGGACATTTTCTTATACGTGGTCTCTATTCAATCATATTTGGTCTAGTATTACCTCTTTTCAATCCATTATAATTAGCTATTTCATTTGTAAAGAAATACATCTATCCTACATGTTATGCCAACATATTTAATTCACCTGAATATAGACCACTACAGTAGATAGAGAGTTATGGACATGGGCACTCAGTTTCTTTCAGATGATGGTGTCTTTCTGCCAGGGGCGCAGGAGATATTTTCAAAGTGAGGGAGATGAAATTGTGAGCAACAACCCAAAGAGTGAAATCAGGCTTCCGGATATCTAAACACTTCTGACCCACTGTCGATCATCATAATACTTTATTTTAAACGTGCAGGGTTCCAATGATCTAAGAAAACCTGGAAAAATCATGGAATTGTAAAAAATCCCATTTTCCAGGCCTACAAAAATCATGGATTTCAGTAAAATCACTGAAAATTTGGGAGAGGTCATGACATTTAATTTAGTCATAGCATGGACGTTGGTAGGAGATGGCTACGTGCCATTCAGTCACTTTCCTCATGGAAATGGAATAGTGGGGGAGAAAACAGAGGAAGCTATTTTTCCCAATGTCATTGTTTAAGTCACATACAGTGTTGGGCTACAGGAGTATCCACTCACTGTTGTGAAAAATAATCACTTGTTACGAACTGGAAAATGGCATGCTAAATGGAAGGTGCAGTCAAGGATTTTACACAATTTCAAGCCTAGAACATTTTTTGTCACATTCAGAAATTCATCTCCTTATGAACGCTAGTTCACCATTCTGTGAGTACACAGCAAAAAAAAAGTGGCAGGCAGCCTGTCTTTCAAACCCAGCGTGGAATTTCTCTTAGAATACTGAAGGCAGGGTTGAGCTGGTCCTTGACTATAACATAATGTAAGTATTTGTTGTTGTTGTTGTTGCACAATAGCATCTGCTAATACATTTAAACATAAACATAAACAAAGATAAATGTAACTTCCTGCAAAATCCCTGTCTGCACCTTTAAATATCTGACTGAGAAAGGGTGTGCAGAGGTGAGATGATCTCAGTTATGTGAAGAAACTTGGTTACAGAGAAATGCCAGGAAAATACTGACTTGACTTGCACAATAATCCACCTTCAGCCATCGTTTGCTGGATGTGAAAGTTGTGGTTGTACTTCAGGGGTAATGTAGGGTACTACATTGATATCTGTGATTACCCCAGTGTTATCAAGTTCAAAATGAGCCTATTGTTGTTATTCTCATGTATTGTTCTATAAAATAGTAAAATTGGTCAGTTTTAGCATTTCATATGTTGATATAGTTTTAGCTAATAGATAGGGCAAATTGTCACATTATGTTCTTTTGTACATTTTACACAAGGTCCCAAATGTTTTGGGAAAGGGGCTGTATGAAGAAAGGCCCTTTTAATACAGTTCTGAACTTGTGCTTCATGTTGGGTCTAACTACGTGTTTTACCATGGCTTATATCCGTAATAAATCCCTGTCTCTCGGGCCTTATTGCTTACGTAATGCGAGTTTAAGAGTAATGCTTGTAGTAATCCACCATGTTATTTGTTTGGAGTTTCCTCCAGTTCACAGCATTCAATTCTCAGACGTCCTCTCCCAGAAGCAATATGGGCGCAGTAGTAATTACTATTCCCGAAATTAACTGAGACTGAATCACATCAGAGAGGAGTCTTGGGAACTGAACTACCTTGGGAACGTTGGGACCACAATAAATCAATAATTCAGTCCACAATTCGCAGTCGTCCTGACATGAGGGTTGGTTTTTGTTTGCAGCTCAGAAAATAAGAATTCGGGGTGTGTGTGTGTGTGTGTGTGTGTGTGTGTGTGTGTGTGTGTGTGTGTGTGTGTGCAGTATTTTTTGGCATCCTACTGTCAATATGTCATATCTGAGGCATAAACAAACCCCAGAGTGACGTCCATGTTCTCGTAAGGCAGGCTTTTTATGGGATGCCTGTATGTGTGAATAAATATTTATAACATAAAATAGGTTATAAAATTAAACAAGGTGAAAAAAAGAATGCCCCAATACAACCCCCCTCCCCCCAACACACACACACATTAACCCTGAACCCTGAAAAAAAGAAAAAAAACAAGCTCCGTACAAGAATCTGGATCGATCCCACACTCCTTATTAGTGCTGGGTTATTATTAGTGACAGGCTTACAGAATGACATCATGGGTAGGGTCAACAGGCCGTCCCGAAAGGCATTATAATGAGGGGAGTACCGCTGCACGCACCCAGTTTTAAATGATGCAGGTGGTGCACGCCTCGGCCCTGGCTGCAAGAGCCAGGGCACAGAACAGCCAGAGAACTGGCCAGCTTAACAGAAAGTCTTGGCACATTTTTGGCATGCACCATATAAATTGCAAAGGGTTGAGGGGGAGCTGAACAGAACCTTAACAGAATCAACTAACAAAGCAGCATAGAAACGGCAGTTTGAAAGTTGCACCATCTCGAATAAAACGTTTACTGAAGCAGAGCGTTTCTCCACCACAATGATGATCTATTCCTTCTCTCGGTTTTCAAAAACGGTAGCCTCTGTAAATCTCATATATCCTAAGATAATTTCCATGTGTGCTTAATTGAGAAATATGTCTCAGAGCGCTCTCATAACTCGCCGATCTGTCACACAGCTTGTTCATCCGCGAGGCCCTTCAGGCTTTCCGTTCCCTTATGTCAGCGAGTGTGTGAGCCATAAATGTGCCAGGCGGAATAATCTGGAAGGGGGAAGCAGGAACCAAGCTGAGGGTGGGGTAGGATAGGGTAGGGTGGGGGGGGATGAAGTCTTTAGGTCAGCCAGCCATTCATTCCCCACTGCACAAAGCGCTTTGTTGGAGAATTCGCACCTTCAGAGGAGTAATTATGGCAGTGAGTTATGGGGATTTATAAGTTACAGTAAATCAACGCCATTGGATGTGGATAACGAGTCTCTGCTTTGGCCGATCGGGAGGGGGGAGAATCCTCGCCACGGGCCAGCTTGCTAACGCCACTCACCGAAAGGCAGCGTGCGGAGAGGAACAACGAAACACTCGTTTACACACAAACTCTCACACAACGTGGGCTCAGTCAGTCGTGCAGATGACAAAAAAAAAACTTCTTTTTTCCTTGCGTCATTCTTGTGAGTATATGTGTGCTGTATTGTGTAAGGTTTACGAGTGACAAATCTTATGCTAGAATGAAAGAAAGAGAGTGAGAGTGAGAGTGAGAGAAAGAGAATGACAGAAAGAGGGAGAGAGTGGAGAGCTTTGGTTAAAAAACGAGTCTTTGACACAAACGTGGCACTGTGAAGAGGTGAGGAAGTAAGGCAAGAAAGAGAGAATGATTTGTGCCATGATGGAGTTTAAGTGGTTTTCCACAGAGCTCAACTCGGAGTGGGGAAAAAAAAGATTTAACAATGGTCTCGTAATGTGCAAGATCCTTTAAACAAACACATAAAACTCGAGCTAAATTTTGCCACATTTATGGAGAGCTAATACTTGACCACGTATAAAACTGCTAATTGGGTCTTTTTTGTAAGTCCATCTTTTAGATTTTTTTCCCCCTTCTTTGTGGGGACGGCTCCCCCTCCCACCACCACCACCACCACTCTCTGCTCTCGCCAAATGAGATCTGGTGCGAGTTCCATTCATCCATTGGTCAGCCATTGTTGCAAAGCCAGATAAATATTTGCACTTCCCAGCTTTCCATGGACGCCATGAGGAGACCTCTTTGTACTGATGGGGTCACAGACGTACCGCATCTTCCTACCATCAAGCCCAGGGTCTTTGCATCTTCAATCATCAATTACCCCTTTCAAAGTAAAGTAGTTTTGTGAAGGGGGGTGTGGGTTGGTTGTATGGACCACCAGCAGACATCCATGACAAAAGAGCAAAATCACTTCAAAACAGCAGTGTGGACGAATGAGGTCTTCTCATTCCTTTACCCTCACCCAACAGATAGATACACTGGAATGCACTGGACTTAATTTCATCCGGACACGTTTGAAGAACGGGTAGCAAAGACATAGCCAACAGTTCGCTCTTTCACGCACTTAACGAGTGTATAAAAAAAACCCCAGAAATAACAGGGTTGAAAAATAAATTACAAAGGAAGCTGTTCAAGCACACTTGATGCCAAAGAAACTACAAAAAAAGACACTGAGAAATGACAAAAAGAAATTCTTGTGCTGATTTTCCCCATGTTCGTTGTGCACTATAGAGACAACCATTGTGTTACAGTCCTTCACATGCCTCATGTCTGATGACTGAAAACCCCCTCACACACATGGGGCCTCCAGACGCAAGAAGGCCGTCTCTACTGAGCAAACACACACATACACACGCACACAAACACACATACACACACACACACGCAGACACAGACACACACAGACACACACACACACAGAATGTGTTCTTCCACAAGCTTGGTGCTTGGGTGCCAAACACAGATGGGACCCTTCAGTCACTCCATCAAAATGTTTTTGTGCTTTCCATCCATGCTCAGTGACGCAGGGTGTAAAGGGGGGGGGGGGGAATGACAGGGTGGGAAAGAATAGGGAACAGAAAGAGAAAGAAACAAAGATCCATGTGTGACTAACGTTACTAATTAGCCCCAGCAGAGAAGCCACGATAACAGGTGCTATTGGACGAGCAACAACAACAACACTAACAAACAACAGCAGCGCTAGCATCTTTTGCTGCCTTTCACGGCACTCGACTGAATCGAGACCCCGTGCCAGAAAAAAAAAAAAAAAAACCTGCAAGAGAAGCGCTCGGAGCGCGTCGTAGATAAACATTTCAACCTACTCATTAAGCCAATAAAACGGGCCACATTATCTGAAGCCCTAGGTGATCGCGCCATTTACAACGCCGCATGATCAAAGCCAAGGTGGCTCGAAGAACACGCCGGCCTGCCTGCCTGCGAGTTGCAGTTTATAATCATTTGCCTGAGACTAGACAGTCAACACAGCTGTTTGGTTCCCTTGCAGCGATATTTTGACTCTGGGAGGCAGCGCCGCTTCCACTCCCCTCGCCACCCCCCACCCACCATGCTTCATCCTGAGTCCCCTCCAGCCCAGCCTTCCTTGTGAGGGCCTCATTAAAACAAAATCACTGCAGCTGGCCTGTAAAGGTGTGCTACAGGGCTTTTGTCTCAGTCGGTCACCTCTGACCTCTGGAGGCGGCCAGAATGTGACACAAGACGCAGCTGAACTTGACTATTCAGAGACGACTTCGTCGTCGTCGCCACCGCTGGCGCCACCGTCTCCACAACCACCACGGCACTACACAACATTTGTGGTTAAAGCACCTGAAATCAGACGGTGTGTTGTGTTTACCTTTCATCCCCCCCCTTTCTTCTTCACTGATACAGACACACAAAGTGGACCTCGACGGGACAAAGCATTCCTGTTTGTTTTCCCTTTCACAAATACAGACATATACACAGGCAGTTTTTTTTTCCCCCTGCCCGTGAACCCAGAGACCTTAGGCAAAAAAAAAAGTTGGCACAGGGATCTGTTTGACGTGTGGGCGGGTGTGCACCGTCGCTCCGCCGTGTTTGTCGCTGTGTTTATCGCAAGTGTGGAGTGACTTGGTGGACCTGTGGGAAAGGCTGCAGGTGCAGCAGGGCAGAGAGGGAGAGAGAGAGGGAGAGAGAGAGAGAGAGAGAGAGAGAGAGAGAGAGAGAGTTGGCACTAAGTTTATAGGTCACACTTCAGCTCGCTGCTCCGACTGACCCCGTCACAGTGAAGCGAAAACAAAAGGGCTTAGCTTTCTACAGCGCCTGTTTGAACACGTTTAAGACACGAGCAAAGGATGGGGGCTGGAAAGAGGGGAGATGAGGGCATGGAGGAGATCAAGTATCAGAATAATAACCAGTGTGTCAAAAAACTACAGAGCAGTTGGAAAGTGGCATGCCATCGTTTAGCAACTATTGCCACATTCTGGCAAAGCTTCCTGTGTACTGTTTGAGTTGAAAATACTAGAACTTAACACTTCTTCCTGAATGGCTTGTGTGCAATACCTTCAGGCAGTGGAGCGTGTATTGTTTTGTGTATCTGACAGACTTTCACGTTTCATTCAGGTTTTTTTTTTTTTTTTTTAAAGTATCTTTTTTTCAGGCCCTACCCTATCGCCTGTGTTGCAACAGTTTAACCTAAGCCAAGCATATTTTGGATACACTTTTGTCATTCATGTAAGGATTATGTTTCTTCAAAGGTACACTATCTCTATCTCTACCTCAGATCCATCTTGCTTATGTTCTTGTGCTCGGCGACTTTGCAGCATTTCTGTTTTTGTTAGATACCTGCATCAAAGGATTATCTTTGTGTCTATGGTGAAGAGAGAAATCACATCATGCATTACATCACTGCATCATGCCTCCAAATAGATTCAACTAAAAATGTACATGTATGCAATTTCATATTATTGTGCCTGATGTGCTTTCCTATGACTCTGATGGAATACCCGTAATTTCCCGACTATTAGCCGCGACTTGTACATTGATTTTGCAAAATTTCTTCAGCTATGAGGTTTATACAGGGGGGCAGTTAATATGGTGTTAATAAGGTTTTGTTTCTTTTAACTTGCATAAAACACTGTCCTGCGGCTTATACACAATGCGGCTTATATGCGGGAAATTGTATGTAACATTTACCTGATCAATTGTTCTGCTGGAATAAAAAGGTGGGGCGAAGGTGGGGAAAGGCCCCATCCAGACAACACTGGTCTTCTGGCTGTCACAGGCTGGTTGGCTGCAGAGATGTAAAAGTCCGGCTTAAGAAAGTAAAAGTCCTGCCATGTATGGCCTAGGTGCACGAAAGGCTCTTCCTGTACACTCATTTATTTCCGGTGGAAATTAAACTGTTGTAACGGCATCTTCTGTTATATTATGCTCGTTAAATCTTCCACTCTGACACGGAATATCTTGTTCAACTAATAATAAAAATGTCAACACGTATAAATCTTTCTTTGTCGTAACGTGCTGATTCCCAGGTGCAGCATCCAACCGTGTCCGTGTAAACACTAATTGCATTACCAATAGCGGCAGGCTCAAACACACCTGGCTCCACTGGAAACAAACGAGCGTACAGAGAGCCTTTCCTGCATGTAGCGCATTGGTTCTACCTGTGTGCTTAATAGTGGTGGGGGAAAAAATCGATTCTGTTCAGTATCGCAATATTTTGTGCATGCAATTATATCGATACTAGTAGCTCAAAGTATCGCAATACTTAATAATAGAATTTAATTATCTATTTTACTTTTATTTGAGTCCCCAAGGGGAATTTCAAGATATTACACTCACAAGGTGGCGCTTGTTGTGGCGTTTTATTGTGCATTCAACGGCAATTTCAAATAAAAATGGCTTCACAATCACAACCTGTTATAGACGACCCTCCATCACATTGAAAGTGTGGGTGTATTTCGGTTTTCAACAAAAAGCAAATAGTAAGGACCTTGATATGCACCACGCCATGACAGAGTGAGTTGAACAGTGTTATTTTCCTTATTTTTTGTAATGCCTTTGAATAATATGAGAGACATGAATAGCCATATATCGCAGAATCGAATCGCAATACTTGTTGTATCGCAATATGTTTAGAATCGCAATAATATCGAATTTTGGCCCAAATATCGCAATAGTATCGAATTGTCATTCTTTTGCCAATTCCCACCCCTAGTGCTTAACGCAGGTGATATCATGAATTAGCTAATCTTGCCTGGCTTATGAGTTGTGCTAATTAGAATCAGCTGATTAAGTGAATGGTTCAAACAAAAAATGTGAGGCCTTCCTGAATTTGGCCTTCCACACCTCTGCTCAGCTGGGGTCAAAACAAGTGGCTCTGACTTCAGCAGGTTGTGTAATTGTGTTGCACAAAGCATTAATACTAGAAAGGTGTAGTGATTTATTGAAATGAAACATGGCACTTTAAGAATGGTGCTTTAATTAGGTCTTTAAAAAGTCATAGTTGTTATCAGTAAAAAAAAAAAAAAGAATTCCAAAAAAGTTTCATGTTCTATCATCTAGGCCTATTTTATTACTTTCTATTAATGATATTTAAAGCTTTTTTTTACCATGGTATTGTTTCAGCATTGGTATCGAGATACTTAGGCAAGGTACTGTGTCAAAGTCATAATTTTGGTACCATGACAACACTACGACACTGAACTCCAGGCCAAGTGCTGTGGGCCTGCCTGTCTGCCACAGCTGTATGGAATCCCAGCTATGTTTACCAGCGAGTCCGCCACAAGTATGACGACTTTGTTCCCTCACATTGTGACCTGCTGCCCACAACCCCCCCCCCCCCCAACCCTGTCCACGGTCTGTTCGGTCCCGTCCCAATGAGGTCCACTTTGAACAGACACTTCAAATTTACCAGGAAATGGTCCAAAATGACCTACTCGAAATGGTCTCATCCTGAGTGGCGTATGTGTATTTGAACTAGTGACAGTAAATGTCTGGAAGACAGAGAGAGGGAGTGTGTGAGGGAGAGAGAAAGACGAGAGAGAGAGAGAGAGAGAGAGAGAGAGAGAGAGAGAGAGAGAGAGAGAGAGGGAAGGAGACATACGGCGGGAGTGTGGACGACCAAGACAGGCGTTTCATGACTGATCTGCTCTGGAAAGTGTTTGAGAAGAAAAAAAAAAAAAAAAAAAGTGTGTTTGACAAACACGTTGAGAAAAATCCACGCCTCGGCTCAGACTTAAGTATGTCAAAGCAAACATATTTAAGCTAGCGCGCCGCTTTATGTCTCGCGGGCGTGTGACAGAGATGAATGGAAACGGAGCACTTACCAGTGGAATCTCTGGCCCGATGAGCAGCGCTATTCATGCGCACCGATCGCCAAAGTCTTCAACAAATCAGCTATACAGGGCAGAAAAAAGAGAGAAAAAAAACAGCATTTAAAATCCATCACAGAAAAAAAAGATGCTTACACAAACCTATACGTGTCTGTGTGTCTGTGTGTCTGTGTGTCTGTGTGTCTGTGTGTCTGTGTGTCTGTGTGTCTGTGTGTCTGAGTTGTCTGAGTTGTCTGTGTTGTCTGTTGTTGGGCATGCATGAATCCCAAGTGAAACTACATGAGCACCTTACTCTGGGAAACTCATCATTCGTCAGGGTTGCCTCTTCGGATAATAAACTAGTCTGCCCTCTAAACTTGGCAGCACAGAAAGTTTATGACTCCTTAAGTGAAGTGTTGGTGAACCCATGCTGTCTTACTCTTGGACTCGCTGTGCTATTTGCCTCCATGCAAGTGACATGGAAAAGCCACAAGAAGAATAAGTGTAAACAGTAGTCGCCCACAACTTATCATTCCACATGACAAGAGGGCCAGGACAAACAAACCAGCCAACCAAAATACACAAACGTTCACACATACACGCGCGCACAGACTAATGCACACATACACACACACACGCTCAGAAAAGCAAAAGCTTGAAATGCTTGTCTTTATGAATACTGGGCCCAGTGTTGCCGTGCCAGTCGTCACCTTAATTGGGGGAGAAAGGAGAGAGGAAGGAGGGGGTGTCTTTGACATGCTTCCTGGGGTTTTCAAAAGCCACCTCTCAGGACGTCCCGTGCCTAATGGTTGCACCCCAGCCTCAGTCACCTTGACCCGCCCCCCCCCCCACCCCCCTCCACAACCCTATCCCTCCACCACCCCTCCGCTCCCAGTCCGTCAGCCCCCCCGACCCCCTACCCTCAAGAGGAGAGGTCACTGGAGACCCCCAAGCGGCTCTATCGCTGTAAATAAGGCCACAAGAGGTCAACGTGAAGATTGCAGACACTGGCAGGGGTGCTCAAAGCCCCCTTTCAAAAAAGTGTGTGTGTGTGTGTGTGTGTGCTGGCTAAGGCTCTAATAGCGGCCAAGTTCCCCAACAGCGACATGGTCGCTGCCGAAACAGGAGTTTGTTGAATGCCATGGGAACATATGGTTCACATCGCCAATTAATGGAGGTGTGGGAAGGTGATGACAAGACGAGTGGACCGGCGGAAGGCTTCATGGTGAGAGTGAAGTGGACACTTCCATCATTAGCCACAGAACTCGCTTTGAGAAACCCAGCGTGGACAGAAATATATAACTTCTGAAATGAGAGTATAAAATAAAGATCCATTGGAACAGCCATTGGAAAGTTTTTTTTCTGGTTGGTGATTTATTTATTTCTTTATTTTTTTGCAACATACTTGCAAATGAACAGTCTATTTTATAGTGATTCTTTAAAATAAATAAATAAATAAATAACACGCTCAAGAAATGTGGTCATTTGCTATATCCTCTGGCAATAATCCTAAAAGCAACGGCCTGACTGCCAGAGAGGCTATAGTTTAACTCAACACTGACCACAGCCCCGGCGTCAACGTTTCCTTCAAACCTCCACACCGAGGGGATTAAAGAGTGATGTAAGGTAAGAATCCATAATCCTGTGACACTGTGTATCAACATCACTTTTTTATGGCGGCCTCTTGCTCTCTCCTGCACTCCTCCTCCTCCCCTCTTCTCTCTCTCTCTCTCTCCTCTTTCTCCTTCTCTCTCTCCTTTCTCTCCGTGCATCCAAGATATGTACGTATGTAACCATTTACCACAGGAAGCATGTGGTCCGTATTAAGAGAGAGGGGAAAGGAGCATCATTAGCATTTGACAAGAAAATAAATCCCGCCTCACCGCGGTGCTGTTTAGGTTTTTTTTTTTCTCTCTCTCTTTCAGAAGGAACAAATAATTACGATATGATTGTTTTACACGTGACTAGTAAAAATGGTTCAGGATATCCTCTAGATGCTCGTTACATCAGCAAGCTACACATTTTGCCAAGCAAACTGTAAGAGGGGAAAACACGGCTGTCTTAAAACAAGAAAAAAGTAATTCATTAATTCATGTGCAAATGTGATATCAACACTCCAGAGAACTATTTAAAAAAACGAAAAGAAAAGAAATGCACTCTGATATCTTTCCAAGGAATGCTCCCTCTCGATTTACACGAGAGCCCTAACTCTCCACGATCGTTCGGCCCAAGGAATTCGCATCTCGCTTGCCTGCGCTGACCATTTCATCGTCCTCACAAGACCAGAGTTTCAGACCCAGCGTGGGCCGAGCGGGGCCCATTACTGCAATCAGGTCTGGTCAGAGTGGTGGTCAACACACACTTCACAAGGAGTCAGTCCACCTCATTGAACCCACTCACGCAGCAGCAGCAGCAGCAGCAGCAGAAGTCTATCAGCGCAGCGGCCAGGAGAGGCGTTATCCAACAGTGGTAAATTACATGACACTCCTCCCTGCCGCTGTTAAATATTATGCTGAGGGCTAAACATGCTTTTCTACACATCTAGGTGTCTGCGTTTTTCTTACCATGATTAATTCAGTGACAGCAATTTCATTTGAATATTTTGTACAGGTGAATTGGGGATATGGTGAGGATAATCACTTGAATTCATCACGTGAATCCATTAAGTGAATCTGGCTGGGTGCATCCCAAGTAGGAATTTCTCCACATTCTTCTCACTCACTCCCTCCCTCCCTCCCTCCTTCTTTCCCTCTCTCTCTCTGTCTGTCTATTTCTTTCTCTCATGTAGGCCAGACATGTATACACATACACACCCCGTCTTTCCCATTCTCCTTCTCATCTCGCGCCGAGCCCAGTAGCTGACTGGCTGGGATCAGCCTTGTAAACAGACACATTCCACAGAAGGTGCGCGGCGGATTCCTCTCCTCACACGGTCCACACTATCTCCCAGGCCAAATAGCTTTTCCCATCACTCCGGCAACACAATCCCGGGAGAAGAGGAGATTAACACACACACCCCCCACACACACACACACACACACACACACACACACACACACACACACACACACACACACACACACACACACACACACACACACACACACACACACACACACACACACACACACACACACACACACACACACACACACACACACACACACACACACACACACACACACACACACACACACACAGAGACATGCATGCACGCACGCACACTTAGTAATAACCCATATGACATGATGATGAGGAGTGTTTTGCACTGCCTCTTCATATTCTTGGACAGCGGGTGGAATCCTTGGTTTGCTGCTACAAGAAAGCCATGCCCTTTCCAATCGCTTAAAACACTGCCCTTGTTTTATGTTTGGAAAATGGCACAGAGCTTTTGCTCGGGACGGGGTCTACTCGGGCCAAATGACAGATCCCCAGATAACCACAAAACCAACTGAGCTATCTGAGCAAAATCATGGTGCGCTTTTCCCTGGACTTAAACATGATCTTTAATGACTCGGGGTCGAGGATTCTCTGCGGCTCAGGGTTCATTCGAATGGAAGCCTTGCTGACTTCTTCCGCCAACTGCAAGGCATCAAAGAAATCAAAGAGGCCCTTTCAAGACCCCCGAGAAACTCGAAAGGGGAAAAAAAAAAAAAAAAAAGTCATGGTGTGCCATGCCAGGCAGCAGGATAAACCAAATCGGGCAAGAGCCTTATGAAAACCTTTACTTTACACAGCCCAGGGATGAATGCCAAAACATACTCTAGCTGAATTTAATCTCTCCCACCTCCTACCCCCCAAACACACTTAAAAAAAAAAAAAAAGTTGATATTTCTTTGTGACCTCCCAACTGTATACAAAGCTATATACATGTACACATGACACCAAAACTGCCGAGGCGTGGGTGGGTGTCTGGAAGGGGTGACTTGAAAGAACACTTAAGATGCGTGTTCCTGAAGTGCTTAACAGCCAAGGACAGCAAAAAAAAAAAAAAAAAAAGCAAAGTGGAGAAAGTAGATTAGTAACTGCCGCTGTGGCTGGGACCTTGCCAGAAGCTTGCTCTCTCCATTTCTCTCTTTCTTCTCTCTCTCTCTCTCTTTCGTTCTCACTCACTCCCTCCCTCTCATTACTTCATTTTCTCCCTTTTTCGGTCTCTGCCCTGCTTGTCTTGTTTCAGCTGTTTGATTTCATGCTAGATATGTAAATTGCTTCTGAAACTAACACTGTACTCCACGCGGGCCTAGGGTTTTAGGACCAAGGGGGGAAAAAAGAGCGTTTCGGATGACACGGGGATATCAACATGGGAAATCTTT
The DNA here is from genome assembly GCF_963854185.1 of Sardina pilchardus. Classification (NCBI taxonomy): domain Eukaryota; kingdom Metazoa; phylum Chordata; class Actinopteri; order Clupeiformes; family Clupeidae; genus Sardina; species Sardina pilchardus. The sequence continues at coordinate 15,542,927 of NC_085005.1, read as the reverse complement.
GGTGATGAAAGCCAAGGAACAGGGAGGGAGACTGGGAGGGGGCCAACTAATGGCAAAGCCAAATGCGACCGGAGTAATCCTCTCTAAACAAATTAAAGAATGGGGGAAAAAGAAAGAGTAAAGAAAAAAAATCAATGGATGAAGGAAGAAAGAAAGAAAAAAGGAAAAAAAATCCAATGCCCCTTGAAATGAAACTCACTGCTGAAAGCCTAGAGCAGACTAGAGGACTAGAACCCACGATGCTTGTCTGAGTAACGTCAAAACCTCAGGCTACAAAACTTGAGCAGAAAAAAAAAAAAAACCTCCAGACTTGTCACTTTCACACACCTGTTGCCATCACTCTTGCGTGGGCGGGAGGCTGCCAGGGCATAAGAATAACAGCCGGCGGCGACTTCACCTCTCCTCCCATCACATCTCCCAGAGCTAACTTGGTAAGAGACGCATCAATACTACGCCAGGAAATGCGTGTCGTACAGAAACTAGTATCATCAGCTCTATGTTGCACTGCGACCCCCTCATGCTGGACGTTACACAGAGCAAACAGTAATCAGTCATCGAGATTTCAAACAAACATGTTGTCGACATAAATAACACCCCAGAAAGTTATGGTGACGGCGTTATGATGTTTTTTTTCTTCTCTGCAGCCAATGTGGTTCATATTAGAACAAGCACATGATTCCTATCTGCTTTGATAGTGCCAAGTCACGTATCTCAAGGGGTAGAGCCGTTCTCCCCAATCGATCCCTCCTGTGATTATCCACCCATATTTCTGGGCAGGCTTCGGAGCTCTGAGGTTTGCCAGAGATGGCGAGGGGCGACGCCACACCTGTTCCAGGACGAAGCTCTGGATTCCAGGGTTCCCAGGAGAAACCGGGAGAACAGGGGAAAAAAAACGTCCAGGTTTAATTAAGAGGGGTCACCAGATCTAAGTCCACCGCCGACCTGCTGCTGTTCCCAAGCGTCTTCCTCCCACGGGGAAATTACTTGGATGACAACTTCCAAATGTGATTTATGCATTGTGTTTGGATGAAAGCCGCAAAATGCAGTTTATGCATATGTGGTTGACTGTGTAATTGCCATCAAGTCAGAACCCAATCTTTAAAATATAAAAGATCAGTCACATACATTTTCATCACCTCCATTTGAAACAATAAATTATTACTTATACCCCTAGGCCACTTCCCTTGAATGATAAATGGCAATTTTGCATTGCACGTGATATGTGTATGTGTGTGCGTGTGTGCGTATGTGTATGTGTGTGTGTGTGTGTGTGTGTGTGTGTGTGTGTGTGTGTGTGTGTGTGTGTGTGTGTGTTGGTGGTGGGGTGGGGACGTGGCTCTGTTTTCATCACATCACAACTTTTTCAATCAAATCATCATTCCATTATCCAAATCATTTCATAATTTATCACCATTTGTAATCTCTACCCGTCTACTTTTCAATTCCCATAAAATGCCGTTTAAATCAATAATGCTTTGCTGCTTCTATCCCTCAGAGACTGATAAGTCAAAACTTGGATATAGCACAAACCAAACTCAATTTTTAAACGCCAAAATATACATGTTAAGTATGTGTTGTATGTTTTGACCATGGTTTCAGCACACTTTAACACAACATTTCTGCAGATTTCTGTATTGTTATCTCTCCTTGCATTTACAGGAATAGCCTATTAAAAACCTCCCATATTTGAGCACTAGCTAATCTTTAAAATCAACTACCTTTAAGCGGCAGGCACTATTCAACAACTAGTTAACAGATATTGGCAGTGCAGATAGTTAAATCTTTTTCTTAGTACCGTCAAGGTCCAATACTGCAGACGTTTACAAGGCAAATCAATGTCAGACAGACACAAAAAAACCTCCAACAACATTCAATGGGCAAATCAGGCTGTAGACTCTGAGGCAAGATTAAAACATTACAGTCCTTATTTACCAAGTATCACCTTGCAATTGAGTGTTGGAGATTATTATAATGCATCATTGACACATTGCAGTTTCATTATGAAATGTTGAGTAGATAAAGAATTTACTCTCTATTCAAAGGGAAATGATTAAACATGTTTTGTGTGCCTGTACAAAAAAACCCCACCCAAACCACTACACAACTCTGAACGGTAAATACTTAGAAAAATTTGGAAACTTAATGCCAAAGTAATGACTAATGACCGGATAGTTAAAGTAATGTTAAAGAACTTAACAGGGCATTTTAAGTGTACTTATTTTATGATTTAAGTTGATTTTTAGATGGGTGCACCGAACAGACCAGAAAACATAGCAATTAGGCATCTGGACCAAGTCTTCATGATGAAGATAAAATGAATGCACTGAGGCCACTGACGACAGAAATAGAGTGAAACACAGAGGGCAGAATGATAGAGTTACGGAAGTGGCAGTAAGATTTTCATTCTCTTAGAGAGAGGAAATAGCAGAGACCACTCAGCTTCGACTGAGTGTTTAAGTGCAGTCAGTCCGTGCTGTACTATCTGCAGGGCTGCAATACCAGGCCCATACTGTCATGGTTCTTTTAGGGTTATGGACACAGCGAAAGGAAGCCAACATCTGGTTTCTGTAGTCCACGCCTCCGGACTGACAATTTCTCTCAATCAAGGGAGAGGAACAGTCTCCTCTACACACACACACACACACACACACACACACACGGAAACGGGCCTTTGTTTTGTGTCTTATTCAACTGGCAAAATTTGAATATTCCCGTCACATGTAATGTAACCAAACACGGTAAGATTGAACATAAGGAGAACCCTTATGCAAATAAATTCCCAGAAAATGAGAGCAAAATCAATACTCGACTGGAAGGAGAGAGTGGTTTGTTTTCAAGAAAAATCTAAATAAATGTTAAACTCTCCCAGATCAATGTAATTATGAAGTGCATAAATACACACTCTAACTCTCACACTCTGTCTGTCTCTCTCTCTTGCACACACACACACACACACACACACACACTCCGGATGTGCCAGAGAAGAAGGTGGCGCAGCCTCTGCCAACCTTTTAAAGAAAACAAAAAGGCACACGGCCTGCAGCTGCCTCCTATCAGTAACAATAACAGCAGGCAGAGAGAGAGAGAGAAAGAAAGAGAGACAGAGAGGAAGAGAGAAAAGAAGAGGAAAGATGGAAAGAGGAGAGAAAAGACTAAAAAGGTACATAATAGAGTGGGTCCATGAAGCCGACTCTGCACACCTGGTAGTGCACATCAACAAACAACACTACTCAATTCTACCTCATTCTGATATGCACTCCATAAATCCACCTGATTGGCTACAGTAGCACAGCTAATGGCCAATTAGGCAAGTTCTCTGAGCTGACCTGGGGTTTTGGGAATGTCATTTGCGCGATAGTTGCAAAAACAAAGCTGTTTTTGGTTTTTGGCTGAAGGGAGGAGGGGGTGGCTGAGTGAGGGTGCCTAAATTGAAAGCACGCTCACACAAAAACAACTCTCATTTTTTTGGAAACCCCACGGAAGAAATATGAGGGTTTTAAAAATATCTCCAGAGATGAAAGCATTCAAACACTTGCAGCAGTTAGGAGGCATGCTGGAAAGTAGAAACAGTGATCAGCTGCACGAGTATAAACGCATTACAATCTCATGAAGCCCCTAAAAAACGACGTCTCTGTATACAAAAGATAAGTCAACCTTAACGCACATAAAAAAAGAAACTGTAACACTGGAGAAACGTAGCCAGCATCGGTGCTTTTTACAGGTTCCCCATGGGGAATAAAACTCCACGCACTTAACCTCATCTGTGGGCTCAGTAGCTCTCCTACTGGTCTTGAGAGGTCCATAAAACAGCTGTGTTTACGGTAGAGAAGCAGCGGCACGACTCTGGGCAGCTCTGGACACCCCCGTGACGAACAACAGCCCCCCCCTCCCACACACACACACCACCACCACCACCACCCCCTCCAACACACACACACACACACACACACACACACACACACACACACACACACACACACACACACACACACACACACACACACACACACACACACACACACACACACACACACACACACACACACACACACACACACACACACACACACACACACACACACACACACACACACCACCCCTCCACTACACCGGCCTGCCGAGTTGAGGTGCTGGGGGGGATGAGCAGACTCCCACACGTCTACCAGTTGTGCAATAAGAACACTTGCCACCATCTTACCACCATGTGACTGACAGTGACAGAGAGGTTGATGCTACATTATCACAACGATCCTACAAATTCAAATCTTTTTTTTACGTTAAACAAATACAATAATTTCCTGTGTATTAGCCACATTGTGTATAAGCCACAGGACAGTGTTTTATACAAGTTAAAAGAAACAAAAAACATATTGATACCATATCAACTGCCTCTGTGTATTAACCTCATAGCAGAAGAAATTATGCAAAAATCAATGTATAAGCAGCGGCTAATAGTTTGAAATTTACAGTACGTTGGGGACGTGACTTCACTACCACATAGGGTGGAAAAGAAAGCAAACAAACAAACTCAACTGTAAATGCTCACCTTAACTCAATCACCACCGTCTGGTTGCGCACATCGATAAAAGAGTGCCCAATACAAGACAAACGACCTCGAGCTGCGGAAACACAAGACAGTTGGCGGTTTTCAAAACGAGGGCCCTAATCAAGACAAGAGGCCGATATCAAGGGCACTTGAAGAAGGAAGAAGAAGGGGGAAAAAAGCACTGGCGTGGCGCGAGGCGAGCCAGCTGACTCACTTCCTCGCATTATTGCCGGTGTTTGTCTAAGCTGGTGTGTTTGTCGGCCCGGAGGGAGAAGGGGAGCGAGGCCATTGGGACAGGGCACGCGTCCAGCCTGGCGGTAGTGCAACAGGGGTGGACGAGGGACGAGGGAGAGCAGAGTCAGGGAGAGTGACGTAAGGCCCCCACGAATCTGCCAAAGTGTGTGCGAGTGTGCCGGTAAGTGCGAGTTTGTGTCTGTATGAGTGTACCTATAAGAGTGTGTGAGTGCGTGTGTGAGTGCATGTGAGTGCATGTGTGTGTGTGTGTGTGTGTGTGTGTGTGTGTGTGTTCACGTGTGTGTATGAGTAAGGGTGAATGTGTCCATGCGTCTGCCAAAGTGTGTTAGGAAATGCGAGTGTGTGTCTGCATTTGTGTACCTTTAAGTGGGTGTGTGTGTGTGAGTAAGGGTGAATGTGTCCCAAGTGAGTGCGGCAAGACTGCGACAGAGAGTGAAACAAAGAGAGGGAGAGGGAGAATTAAAAGGAACTGGCTGAACATTACAATGTAAGAGGCTCTTTGTTTCAACAGATGCTAGACCGACTTGCAAAGATCAATAACTGAGCATGTTTAACAGAAGACGTGTGTCCAGTGCTCCTATGAATCATTACGTTAATGGATCAAGATATTAATGGGTTGCAGGCGACAAGTTACTTTAATCTGTCCCACACAAAAGGGCACACAGACACAGACACACACACACACACACACACACACACACACACACACACACACACACACACAGATTTTGAGTGTGCATTTATGACCTTCTGGCCTCTCTTTAAGTAACTTACAGTAACTTCCATTAGCCGGTGTTCTGTTGGAGAGAGGGGGGACTCAAGGTCTGGAAGAGTGTTGGCAGGGCTCAGACGACCCAATCAGGCCCCACAAAGACTCCACAATAATGGGGCCAGCGGACCAGGCTGCCAGGTCTGCGGAAAACCTCATTAATGAACGCTGCGAGTATGTCAGGGCACGAGCTGTGCTGTGCCCACGCTTAGCAGAGACTCAGTGTACGTACAGTGTTCCCTCACAGACATACACGTAAGTACACACACACGAACACACACACACACACACACACACACACACGTGAGAGTAGAGAGTGTGGAGCCAACACAAACACCCACAAGCACACACAAGCACACACATACACACACGAGTAGAGTGTGTGCCCACACAAACACATATGCATACAAATGCATACACACGCTCACACAAACACACACACGCATATACAGAGTGCATGTGTCTGCATGTGTGTGTTTGTGTTGGCACACACAGGTTCATGTTGAGAAGCAGAATACAGGCAAAAAAATTTAACTACTTCAAAAGTGTGCTAATTTCGTGCTAAGTTAATTGACATCGTAAAGAGAGCATCACCAAGGGGTAAAACAATTACAAAGATATTTAACTTATCAACCCATACATTACCCATCAACCCTCCTGTTCTCCCAGGTTTCTCACATATTTTAACATGTTATTTTAATATAACATTAGTCCTACCATCCGACCTGTCAGTCTCTGTGCTGTTGTCCTGTTGCTACCCCCTTGCCCTTCAGGTGAAACAGACGTTTTCAAAGCATCGTTTTGCTTGCTTGAAGGCGACCTTAGAGTGATGTTGGCCTATTTAAGATAACGGTGTGGTTGGTGTGAGAGCACGGTTTGACGGCAATCTGTAAGCAAAGTGCAAAGTAGGAATTCTTGCTGTCAGCAGAGGGATAGCAACAGAAAGATGAATGTTGAAATTTCCCCATATTTTGGATGAGTAACCTGGGAAATTTCCCTTATTTTCAATGTTCAATGTTGACAGCTATATAATCAACCGTCTCTGATAATACATGGGATTACCAAAGCCCGTCACGGACATTAACATCAATGTCAACATGGCTGCAAGAAAAACAATTCTGTGTTTCTGTATTTCAATGTGCGCTATTAAATCAGTGGGTAATGAGAGAAGGGGGATTACAAGACTTGACTAATGTTTGGTCGCGAAACAAAAAGTCTGAGAACCACTGGGCTACATGTACAAGTGCTTGGGATTATTCACTCATATCAATATCTAATGGTTTCGGATGGCCAATAATCAATAATGGCTTATGATTTTGGGATTATTCCTTATTTGTCTGTTGCAGAAGCAAAAGGCATACACTGAATTATTATGACTTAATATGCAGACATTTTCTATGAGAAACAACCCAGACACCACCAGGAAAAATCATAATTTACAAAGCTAAAAGTAGAAGAATACCCAGACAACACTGGGAAAAAAGTAAGTTAAAGTTCAAACTATCATTAAAATAAAAAACTATATATTGGCCAGTGGTGGCGGATATCAGCTAAACTGATATCGTTAAACCCTAGTGCGTGCCGTGCATACAGATGCGCTCACTTGCACGCTTAAGCACACACACCCAAATACACACACAGGGCTTTGGGAATGGTGACTGTGCAATGTCTCAGCTCAGTAAAAAAAAACTGTACTGAAACAGCACCAAAAGCCCAAGCAGAATGAGCATTCATTTAACTCAATGGAGTGGAAAACTCATTCTCCGACAGTTTCATAAAAAAAAAAAAAAAAAAACATTCAAGAGAAATGTTTGCCAGTCTCCCTCTCGTGCATTCAACTACTACTTACGTAAGCAGAGTTAATACATCAATTGACTTGAAATGATCTCTGTTCTTCTTTTTTTTTTTGATGACAGCCATTCATAAACTGATAGACTGCACTGGCGCACCATTAAGCCCTTCACTTCCCACGGCATGGCTGCATAACTTGATCTTTAAACCGCAGCTAAATCGTAAACTTTCCACTTATGCAAAACATTGGCCGCCGTCATCAAACCGACATCCCTAGAAGGGAGCAGCATGCTAAATGCATTTGCTTGGCAAGCGACACTTCTTCTCCTCAAGCTGTTTTAGACCTGGAGTGTTACTTACTTCACAGGGCTCCATTCAAACAATGGACTGAGGCGAAAAGTAAAAAGAAAAAAAAAAGGGGCAGTGGAACTTCGAGGGAACCAAAACTTACTCGCCGCCATCACTGCGGCATGGCAACCCAATCAGTTGGCCCGGAGGGATGGTGTGTGTGTGTGTGTGTGTGTGTGTGTGTGTGTGTTGGGGGGGGGGGGGGGGTTCTCTTGGGCAGTCTCCAAGCTTAGCATACTGGCGCTCCTTTCCCACTCTCTCTCTCTCTCTCTCTCTCTCTCTCGCTCGCTCTCGCTCGCTCTCTGTCCTCTGGTTTGTGTCAGTGTAATGGACATTTTGTGAAGGCCTTTTTTCGGAGACACACAGATGGAACTCTGGGGAGATTTATGGCAAGGAGCAAAGGAGTATGTGGCTATCCACTTCGCTCTCTCCCTCTCTCTCTCTCTATCTCACTCCATCTCTCTCTCGCTCTCTCCCTCCAACTCACTCACTCTATCTCTCTAGCTCTCTGTCTGGCCATTTGGAATATGGCTTGCGTTTGCACATTTTTCCAATTTATCTCTTATTGAATTAGGGTACACTCGCTGGTGGTGGTGGTGGTGGGAGAGAGGGTGGGGGTGGGGGGGGAGGGGGTAGGTCAAGGTCTTGGAAGTCTTTCAGTAGAAATGCAAACACAGGACCGGACTAAAAGACAGACCATTTTTCAGGATAAGGCATCAAGATGAACTTATGACGGCAGCTGGGCAAGTGGGCTTTTTGGAAGCTGACATTTCTCCTGAGAACCACGTCAGCAGCAAAGAGGTCAAGCTGCTAAAACTACTGCACTGTTGGTTGATCTAGAATATACTGTATAAAAGCCCTCTAGCAAAAAAAAAAGAGGTGGACACTGAGGTTCTAACCTACATCCAAAAATATGGAAAGCTATAAGGGTCGCCTGGAATAGCCTGCTTTCTACTCATCCCAGCTGGATAAATGTCTAGAACTGAGGGCCAAAGAAAGCATAATGGGTTGCACATACTGTATCCTTACAGGAAGAGGTTGCCAAATAATGATGTTCTCATCATTAGTTGTTCCAACTGTTTTATTCTGAGGGCGCGGTGGAACTGTGGCAATGTCACTGCCTGATAATCGGTCGGCCCGGGTTCCGTCTCTAAACCACTGTTTCAGGTCTGTGTTGCTTTAAAATAAAAGTATCTGCGGAACACAAGTCAACTCAAGGCGCCGTAATGTGTCATCGCTACCCCCGTGTCTGGAAAATAGGTTGGTTGAAAAGACGCATTACTGCAAGCACAATGAAAGAGATTAGTTACTATCTCCAATAGAAGTTCACAGACTTGCTCACCCCATATGTAGTTACCAGGGAAACTAAAACACACACATAGACACACACACCACACACACCCCCCCTTAACCCTGTCAACATCCACCTGTTGAAACACGCCTGGAGACGGAGAGGAACAGGATGAATGGACGACTCTTGGCCTCCTTGCTGTTTTTTGAACTGGACATGGCCCCTCAAGGTCAACCTCTTTTAATTTAATATCTGAGAGAGGAGGCTGAAAAGCGGGAGGAAGAAGCAAAAGAATAGCCTCAAGCTGAAACCTTGTTTTTTCCGCTGCTTGGGTTCAAAACTTCAGGCTGAATTGGTGAAGGCCCCAGTGATGAATGACATTCACCTTGAAGTCACAATGGTTGACACTGTGACCCATTTGAACTGAGCCATCATTAAGCAGCCTGCCTTTGTAGGTGGACAGGGGATGGTGTCTTTTCCTTACATTTTCGACTGAATAACAACTGCGGTTATAATGGTAGACACACACACACACACACACACACACACACACACACACACACACACACACACACACACACACACACACACACACACACACACACACACACACACACACACACACACACACACACACACACACACACACACACACACAAAGGGAAATTCGTGGCATGGAAGGCTTACTTGTTTTGCAGACAGCATGCTGACTTACGGAGTCCATATGTGCACCATTAGTCAGGATCACTTGCTGGTCACTGGCGAGGGGGCTTCCAGTGGAGACCAGGCCTCTCACCGTTCAACGCTAATGAGTGCGACGATAATGACCATAACTGCAAGTGTGTGTGTGTGTGTGTGTGTGTGTGTGTGTAAGAACCAGCATTCAGACACAGACACACTGTGTCTCTGTGTGGATATGAATATGACTGACAGTGTGGCCATATAGATACGTGTGGGCATTCACCTCTACAGTCCCTCTTCTACAGTTTCCACTTTCTTGGTATCAAATGAGAATATCCTTAAACAACAACAAAACAAAAAAACAGTTCTCTCACTGTCACTGGGGACCAGGCCTCTCACCAATCACCGTTAATGAGTGCTACACTAATGACTATGATGGCAAGGCTGAGTGTGTGTGTGTGTGTGTGTGTGTGTGTGTGTGTGTGTGTGTGTGTATGAATGTAAGCATGAAAGTATGGACATAAAAAGCAAATGGCCAAGTATTAATCTCAACAGTTTGCTCCACTTTCTGCGCATCCCCCCCCTCCCCACGCTCTCCCTCAAAAACAGCTCTCTCACTTGATCCTGTGCTAGTTAATTGAGGACCCAGGCAGGAGGAGGCAGAGTGGGCCCCGGAATTATTGGCCCCGTCCAAGTTGTCTCCGGTCAAGACAGCGACGGGGATCTAAATCACAGCAGGAGCCCCCGCGTTCCTGATGTTCGAGGCCCATTCCGGGACTTCCTGTGTCTGAGAGGCAGCCTTTGGCAAGGACGAGCGAGTGCCGATGCCTCTAGCACTCGCATTTCAATTCACTTTTTTTTTTTCCTAAATCACAAAACAATACAAGCAACGTGCTTCCTCTTCGGGACCACATTCTAAAAGGGGAACGCGAATTCGGTTGCAGATTCCACAAGATTTGCAGCGGCCCAAATTTATAGCGTCCAGTAAAGCAGTTTACTTTGTGGTGTGTTATTATGACTCGCTGGTAGATGTTTCAGGGGGAAAGACACAAAACCATCTTCAGAGGAATAACTGAAACCCGAGGCCAGGGGCGGCCTGAGCCAAATGTGATTGGACAAGCTCAAGAGCACCAGGTCGACCAGTGGTTAGAAATATGTGTCCGGTGGAAAAAAAATCCGGCATGGGGTCAGTTCACTGTGTTGCGCGCAACAAATCCTAATGAGATTTTGCTCTGCGGGAGTATTGAAACCTTTCCTTGAGGCTGGGGCGGGGTGGGGTGGGGGCGATGGTGGAGTGGGTAGTGTGAGAGAGACAAGCACTGGTGAGACAAGCGTCTACTCAGTCACCCGGAACACACTTCAAAAGCGATCAGACACACAACCTTACTTCACACACATGAGATACATTTACCTAGCGCTGGATGTTGCAGACCAAATTCCCCTTTAAATGCATGCCATGTCTACCATGGCCTCGGTGTAAGTTTAGATTTGATTAGATACGTGCAACAACAGTTGTAACCACGCCACCACTTCATGATTTTTTTTTAAGCTTAAAAACATGTGGAAAAATCCAATCAGAAACACACCGAAAAAATATTAACGTTTTTTTAAAAGGAAAAAAAAAAAAATAATCACCCACTTGCAGACACAGCATTATTAACTCTGACTGAGCACAAGACGATGGCCTTTGCAGTGCATGCAGGAAGTGGACACATAACGCGCAAACGGGCGGGCGGGGAGGGAACTCAGTGCTGTCGGGGCCTGTTGAGAGGAAGGAGCTGAGGAAAGAACAAAAGGTTCAAAGAGATCTCCATCCCGCTGATTTGGCTTTGAGGTCACTCCACCTGAAGGCCATTATTTCTCCTTAGCCCCAATTTCTTCCCAGAAAAAGAAGGGGGGGGAGGAGGAGAGGAGGAGGAGGAGGAGGAGGCGCAGGCAGAGGATGATTGGTTTGTAGCAATGGTCAATTTAAAAGTCAGATTGCCATATATTACTGTAATACGCTCTGACAACTCTATTGACTCCAGCCTGCTCTCCGGGAGTTGGCCAGTGGGGGGTGTAGGGGAGGGGAGGGGAGGGTGGGGTGGGTGGAAGCCATGGGGGGAGTAAACTGGTGGAACTAATACACAACACCTGTTGCTTTTCAGCATCCCCACACTATATCAAATATACAAACAGTGACAGCTGCACCCCCGGAATGAGATAGCGAGGGGTACGGAGGGCGAACGCGAAAGACAGAGCCACGCGTTGTTCCTCCACGCTCGTCCCAACGGGCTCTTCTCGGGGGGGGGAATAGCCGGGAAGGAGAACGGAACGGGACGATCTCGCATCTCTAAAGTTTCACAGGCAGCTTCGGAGGAGCGCCGTGCACTATCGATTTCCCCCTCTGCCTAAGGATGCCGATCCAGAGGAGGCCCTATCGAGAGCCTGGTTTCAATTATCAGCCCCATAAAGCCCCATGATAGAGATGACATGATCTATTGCCTGGTTGGATGGCATGACCCACGCATGATAGGCTGACAGTCCCAGAGGCTATTCAACTCCGAAGCTGCTCAGACAAGTGTGAGTTATTGCGCGCCTTTGATTGGCCGTGCCAATCGGCGGATGAGGCACTGATAGTTTTGGGTAAGATACAAAAGACACAAAACCCAAGGACTGCCAGGCTTTTGATTTCTTTTATGACTTGATATCCCCGGGCTTAAGGGTTAAAGAGCAGGCTGTGGCTTCAAACGAGAAATAACCTATAAACTTCTTTTTTCTGTTTTCTGTTTCCCCCGCCCCCCTTTCTCCTAGTCAAGCCCAATGCTAAATTTTTCATGCCGGCAAGGCTCCGAGCCCAGTTCTGTTCCTGTAGAGGTCAGTTTATCAGAGACCTGGCTCTGTTTCCACTGGGATCGTACTGACCTCTCGAGGTCCTGAACTTCAGCAGAGCCCTGGGTCACAGGGCTGTAAATCTACAGCGGGATGGATCCAATTTAACCCCTTACTGGGGATGGCTGTCTTCAGCTTGATGGATAGTAGCACTTTTTCCTGTCCATGTGAAACATAGTATGCTACATTAAAAAAGAGCGAGAGAGAGAGAGAGCGTGACTGTCTTCTGGCTTGGCATATTCAAACTATAAACTAGAGTTAGTTTGGTGCTACTTGCTCTCATCTGATGTCGTAAATTTACTGAATAAACGTTAACTTAACGTCAACAGGGTAGTCATAAAATCTATGAACATCTATGAACAGCATTTCTATAGTCTACACTGAGTTGGCCACAGACTTAAAAGGATTCAGAGCCATTTTCATTCCGATCAGAATGAATCATCAGAAAGGGGTGAGGATGTGAAAACTTCTACGAGATGCTGCTGGACAGGGACGGCCATATCGATGGCGTCTGATCGCCGATCAGCATGAGGTGCTCCTTGCGGTGCTATCGGACCCAGAGCCTGGGAGCCGTGTGCAGCTGTTGCTCACAGCTGTCGGGCCCAGTTGTCCGAGCCGGGCCAAGATGGGGGCCTGCAGAGAGACAAAAAAAAAACGTCCGAAACGCTGCGCCCCTCCATCACGGGGCAGCCAGCGGTCTGCCAAACGCGGGGGAAACAACCCCTCTGTGTTTTTGCAGTTGAATCTGGCACGGCACTCGCTCAAGAGAGAGAGAGGGGAATGTCAAGTCACAGCCACGGTTGTGGCCTCACAAACCCGGCCTTTGTGTCCCTCTTTGCGAGGAGCATTCAAAAGTTCCACTTCTCATCCAGTGATCTTGATTCAATGTGCTTTGCGTTGGATAAATAAAGATGAGAATCCCCTTCCTCTTTCCCTCCCTCTACCAGAAGAAAGGTTACACAAGCGTCATAATTCTAGGTCAAACATGTGACTTTTTACCCACAATATTGCTCTTCTTCACATCTGTGAAAAATATCAAATAATTAAATAAGAGCACGCTGACACTGATAGCCGGCTCTGGTCTGAAGGCAGTCAGGCCATAAACAGAGGGAGCAGCCCTGTTTCCTATCCGTGCTGAGCAAAATAAATCTCCCACAGCAGCCTTCACAGCTGCCTGCAAAAAATAGGTCCACGACCATTTCAAAAAACAAGAGGAAAAAGAGCCATCCACAGGGCTTTCAGCTGGTGAGCTTTGGGGCTGTCCCCACGGAGAAGAACTCTGCAGCCTTGGGGGTGTCCGTTTATGTTTTATTTCCTTGTGCACCAAGTAAAGCGATACACAGCATTGACTTAAGACTGGAATCTGACGTGAGGAGAAAAAAATTGATCTAGTCGGCAAGCGAAGCATACTGAAAAATTCAAAGCTATCAGTGTTACAAATGCTTTTTAAACTAAATTGTGTGTGTGTGTGTGTGTGTGTGTGTGTGTGTGTGTGTGTGTGTGTACATGTAGAGCTTTCAGTTCATTGAAGTGGTCAGAGTCAATGTGAGCTGGAAGGTGTGTAATCCGAGCTGACATGTTATGTCTTCAAGGCAGTGTTTGCTAACTGGAAATATGCAGCTCAGGCAACCAGGCTCATATTTAGTTAATGTTTAGCTCTGGCATGAGTGACAGTGAAATGCGCAAATGCGACCTCAGTGTATTTGGAATGGAGAATCTTTCATCTGCTCTGATCTGCTGTCTTTGTGAAACACCGGGTTGAACCAATGCTTCAGCTTGACCAAAATAAATTTAAAAAAAATCACAGCCCTTGAATGAGAGAGCTCTTCAAATGCAGGAAGCTAACAAATGAGCTTGGAATTTGGCTACAGTAATATTATCATTGCTTTGAAGGGTTCAGTATGATGTAAATTACCCAATAACAACTAAACTCCACTCCAGGAAACACTCAGACACACATCCTGGGCTAACATGTTGGTTTAGGTACAGGATGAGGTATCTCAAACCAGCCAATTACAGGGCAATGTTATGGTGTTGGGCTTAGCCTGTGAGCACCCTCTAGTGGAAGATCAAGTGAAGCAGTTTTTTTTTTTTTTAACTCGGGTGGTTTAGTTGATTCACCATGTTTAGTAAGAAGCAGATGTTCTAGAAATGTAGATCATTTCAAAGAGATGCTAGAGATTTCAACACACCGTACAGAGATCTTCAAAATGTCTGACCCTGACTTAAGGCCACTGATAGGGACAGAATAAATAATATAATATTTAAAAAAAAAAAAACTTACTGAAGGCTCCAACCATGGGAAAAGCATACTCCTAGAACTCCAGCCTCCAGATTTGGCAGAGGATGATCTCACCCCACTTTGCGTAGGAGCAGCTGATAAGAGAGGTTGTCAAAAACGACAAATTAATCTGGGAACCGGAGGGAAACTCCGCAGGAACCCACAATCCAAAATAAAAAGGAAACATGCTCACCAAGCCTTAACTATGTCTCATTGCTTTATTATTATACTTTTAATTATACATTTTAATCATCAAGAATAAACATATAATTATCTCCTTTGAAGACTGTCTAAGATGAGCATTGGAGGTGCAGTTCTTAACACAGAACAGTCACCGACCATAAACTGAATAAGGTTAGAGAGATACAGTAAGATGTTATTATTACAGATGCAACATTCAAAGACTGGCTCAACAAGAACAGTTCCAGTTCCAGAATTCCACCATGTAGTAAAATAGAGAGACCAAGCCTACCTACCTAGATGTGCTGTTGAACTACTAGCTTTGAATGCAAACGCCTTGAGGCAAACCTCTATGGGACAGGAGGGAAGCCCACACTAACTAACTTAACATGTTCTATAATCCTACCCCCACCCCCCCCCCCCACCCCACCACCACCACCACCACCACCAACACCCACTATTCCCGGAGCAAGAGGCTACAATATGATGTCATCTTTTGCCTCCTCCCCTCTGTCCCCTCATAAAGAAGAACATACACTTCATCCTTCACACTACATCTAATGATGAAAATGGTGTGATTACATTTTTATGTGTTAGGGCAATGTCATATCACTGATCGTAAAAATTCTTTCCCATGATAAGAATTTCAACTATATGGTCATATAGTGATATCGATGATAGTGTTGCATAATGATATTTTTGCATGATATTAATGAGTAACATAAATGAGGAAAGTGTTCATTGGCGCATGTTTATCAAGTATACATCAAAATGTAGAAGGAAAAAGGCTAGTTCATTATGTCATTGAATTTGCGGAAATATTTGAATATCGTGATATATTCATTGTCATCAAGATATGACATAAGCCATATCATGATATGACATTTTTGACACATCATGCCTCATGTATGTATGTGTGTGTGTGTGTGTGTGTGTGTGTGTGTGTGTGTGTGTGTGTGTGTCTTTTTTGGTGGAGGGGAGGGGGGCAGTGGTGGGCTGAACTTGGGGTGTCCCCCTCACCCACATCCAATTGCATGGCTGGGAAGCAGTAGAAGCATGTGACCTCAGAGCAAACCGACCCCATCTGGGTAATTAACTTCCTACACAAATCACAGGGGTGCCTCCAGCCCTGTTAATGGACTTAGGCCTACCATCAGGGTCCGATATAAAAAAAAAAAGTCGCCTGAAAACATACTGGCCATGCGATATATGAAGACATAGAAAAAGAGCAAAAGCGAGAAAGGGCAATAAACCACTCATATAAGCTCAGTTTACAGGCAAATCCGTGCAAAAAAACCACAAGATGCATCTTTCACAGTGCATGCAGGTCATGGGGGTCATGACACAGCAATGTAACACTTCAAACATAATGAAATCAACAATCCTCTTAGCTGGGAAAAATGTGACAAACAAGCTCCACACGTCAAAAAATGTGTTAATCCACTTCACACAAGGGCTGGGGACACACAAAGTTTGTGTATTGTGAAGCTTATTTTTGCCATGTTATTCATAACTTTCCAATACTACTAGGCTGCTTACCATGTGACCTGGACATTTGCTGGTAACGTTCATATGATGTAAAGTGGGTGTAAGGAGCTCATTACTGAAAGACACACTGTCCGATCTCACACACACACACACACACACTTGAAAATTATATGTGGAATTAGCCAAACCCACACCCTGTTTCTAAGATTTATGGTCAAACAGTCGGGAAAGCCACCGTCTCCTGAGGATGCATAGCCTTTCCAAGGGCAAGTACACCACTAATCTATTTTCCCCTAAGAGTGACTTCAGCCTTCATCGAACCCCTGAGAGGTCATGACAGACTCTTCTGACAAAATGCCTGGGCTGCCTAATTAAATTATAGGCATGGGTAGAGACTGCCAACAATTTTGAGGAGTACTCCAAGCCAATGACTAGGCTATCCGGGGTAAGGACATTCAAGGTTGAGTGAGAGTGTGTGTGTGTGTGTGTGTGTTGGGGCTATGGTGATGGAAGATTACAGACTGCAATGAGATAATGTGTCACTGGATATCATTGGATACGTCCTTTTAAATATCATTTACATAATGTGTCTATAACATAGGTGTTTAGATGGGGCCTACAGGCCTGCTTCCTTACAACAGGCTTGTAGATTCAAACAAACAATTCAAATCAACTAAATTTGACTGTCCTGAATGAGGGGTCAATGAAAGGTGCACAAGCAGATGAGAGGAAGATAGGGGTAATCAATGGAAATGAGTGTCAATCACCACACATTCGTGAGACTTTGTTACCCAATAACTGACCAGTAATAATTCTGTATCACACAATCATCATAACAGAAACACACTTTCCTCACGAATAGTGATATCCATGTCCCCATGGCATATTGACTGTGTCACTTTCTCCGAGCATCACACACGTGGGACAAATGATAATGATACTATATCGATCCGTTCGTTGCAATGCGCACTACAATCGCATTCCATTGCAACAATACAACTCACCGCGGGACGCATCTTGGCTTGCATGGTTAAGGGCTAGCCACTGTTAGCCAAATTAGCTCTTAGTTTTCCTATGGTCAAAGACTGATGCAACTGTAGAATGTAAGCTTCGCCGACTGTTTATTCGCAAACTACATCATGAAAGTAAGTTAACCGAGAACACGCTTTTCTCTCATCCATTGACCCCCAAAACTGGGAAGAGAGATAAACGCTATAACGTTAAGTTAGCCACAGAAACGATTACAGGATGGTAGCGTTCGAAATGTTTTAAGTGATATTACCCGTGGGTTAGTTTTTACTGTGTTCAATAAATTAACATACACTTTACTTAAGTAAGAGAAGGTAACGCTAGCAATCTACGCATTTAAATACAGTATGCTTCAAGCGAGGTTAGCGTTACTTCTTACACTGGCTACATGAAAGTCAACGCCTCCATGAGAGCACTCCAAACATAGCTGGAAGGAACAGAAACATTGCATTCTCTTACTTTAATTTATCCCGACCTGTGGAGGAGTTCAAGCATGACGCCCGAAAAATTCCTGTTGTCTGTTTGGAATTGTGGTACTCTAACAGGAAGTGAGCTCCTGTGGCGTTGCGGCGGACAGGGAGTAGGAAGTATCCCATTGGATGGCGATATGTGAAAAAGCAAAGCAAAGCCCACTCGACTCAGCTGCACCAGCCCACACCACTCCTTACCTCAAACTTGCAATACACCCTTTGATCAGTGGGGAGCGCAAAGCAGATGTTGAAGTTCACTTTGCAGTTACACAGCCACTACTAGACTACAGTTAAATTCCCTTATCACGTCACTATATTTAAGTAGACGTTTGCAGTTTTTCTCCCTTTTTTTACATAGCCTATGCACTTTAGCCTACTTTTTTTTTTAACACTCTCACTCAGTTGGCTCACAGAACATCAATGGGAAGGGTGAAACGGATTTTAACGTTGCACATACCTTTGCACAGTTGCACAGAGTCCTTCAGGCGCGTAGCCTACGCAGGGTGTAGAGTAGCCATTGCATGGCCCACACTCACCTTTCAGAGACCCCCAGATGTTTACATAGTTTGGGTCACAAAAGCCTATAGTGTTGTTTTACCGCCCCCTCGTGGTAACTACCGGTAAAATCAATTATCGATCGGCCAGTTACCAATTTGTGATTCACAGGGGATGCATCAGGCAAAGACTATAACAGTGATGACCGTTTCTTTGGTTTAACTGAACATATAACTAATTCCAAGATGTGTGATATGTGTGCTACACGGTCGGATTATAAACACGCAATTCACCCCCATGCACCACATCATTTATGGAACATCATGTCAGTGTTGTCAGGTGTCATTTCACAACACTGATATATACCATATTATGTGATGCATACAGGTGAAGTGTATTCTTATGACCCCTATATCACAAACATCTGGGCATTAGTTATACGCTCGATGAAGCCTCAGTGACAAAAACTACTACCACAGTTCACTGTTTGATGCTGCCTTCAAAAACGACCTTTATTCCTTTCTAAGTTAAAAGGCAGTAGGCCTAGTTTTTACCATTTCGAACAGAACCATTGTCTTTGCCCATTACTTTAAAAGTTTAAGATCAGACAAGCATCCATTGGGGTCCAAGCATTTGCAGAGCTTCATGCAGGTCGCCGGTCAGCGTCTTCTGATATAGTAATGCAAGTGCCAGAGATCAAACTTAAAAAATATGAACATGTCAAAAACAAAACAGACAAAACAGAATAGTGATTAGGAGGGTCTCAACCTCCAGCTGGGGACAGCTTGCGAAAATTAGGGGAGGAGAGGTGTACTGTGGTATCTTGAAGCATAAATGTAATCTGATTGGCCGGTGACCTCCGTTGGTGCAGCAAAAATTAAACATTTGTTAACTTTTTGACAGAGTTGACGGGAGCAAAGCAGCTTAACAGAGCCACAATACACTTCATCAATGGATGATGTAAGTCAATGCACAATGAACAAGATGTGTCTCCAGAACTCCAGTCAGCGCAAGAAGAGGGTTGAACCCCTGTTGACAAGGTAAGTCAATGGCCTATTGCTAATTCAACACTATGGGCTCTTCTCATTCGTCTTTTTATATCCTCCCTTCCTACCTTCCTCAGCCCTCTATCTCGCTGATCTATAAAGAATGATGGGCAACAACAATGGGATAGCCTATCCAGTGTTCTTTATAGATCAGTGGGAATGAGCCGGAGGACCAAGGAAGGAAGGGAAGCAGGATAGATAAAAAGACAAATGCGAGATGAGCCTTTTGAGTAAAATTCTGAGTGCAAACATACAGTAAGTAGATCAGCTGAATGCTCTCACACATCACACAATAGCTGTAGTTCATGCATGAGCCACGTTGCACATTGCCCATCATTTAAATTAGGGCCCAGTGTTGCTCAAGTTTTCAAAACATTCCAAAGGAAAGCAAAACATGCTGTGTGTAATGACAAGAGATGCCTTTTCAATTATACTAATAATCATGTTGTCTCCACTTTTCAGGGGGTATCCCAAGTACATTGTTTACTTAATTGTTTACGCAAACCTAGTGGTAAATAGAACCCCAAGTCTTCATTTTCCTCACAAAACAAAGCTTAAGGGCTGTTCCATGAGGAGGTTTACCATTCACCCTGAAGAGTTAAAGCAACACGAAAGAGTTTTTGGTACCTAAAAATAATGTTTCCAAAATAATTTCAGTGGTTCATCAACTCGTAACAGGGTGAACGGCATTTCTGCATTCACTTTGCGGCCCTCTATCGGCTATAACTGCACTATGTAACTTTACCAGATGAGGTAGCGTACCTGTAGTTTGATGAAATGAGACATACGAAACTACAAATTTGACTTGCTTCGATGTCGAAATACATCATACGGTCACAAAATCATGCAACATACTCTACATTGTCTGTGGACATCGTTATTGGCTGGATAAACAAATAGCGTGCGTGCGACAGAGGAAAAGTGCTTTAGTGTTGCTTTAAAGGTGCTGTGAGTGATTATGCAGGAAGTCACATTTGTTTGTGTTTAGATGTTTATATTTACATTTATTAGCAGACGCTTTTGACCAAACAAAACACAGCAGAGGTAGTAGCGCACCTCTCCCCTCACTCAGGGAAACTAGACACTGGGTTTCGTTTTTGTTTGGGGGGAAAAGCTGTCCACCCGCTGTTTTTCAGTGCCTGTGCTGCCTACAGAGATCAGATTTTTTTACAGTGTACTCACAGAATGGGCAGCTAGCAGCTGTGAGGAGATGGTTGTTGAACATGACAAAAAATATTATGGGCTTGAAATCGCATACTATCGCTGACTGCACCTTTAACTCAAGTCAGTCACCTTTAACTCAAGTCAGTCACTAAGCCAAGTACTTGGGATACCCCCTCAGACACACAATTGGATGTTTGTAAGCTTCAGGCCTTCTTCATTTTCACTGAATCATAGTGATCCTTGTAATATTTCATATTTTCCATTGGTGATGGTACATACTGTATACTCTGGACAGGACAATCACAAACATCACATCGACATAAACAAGGGCCATCCATGTCAAACAGCAACATAGAGGATGTGACACCAGCATAGGAACAGTTTGCAGTGACCAGTGGAAACGTAAAACACACCAAGCTGACAAACTTACCATTTATTTTAAAAATAACTTTATGGCCGACATGTTACCATAGAGGTCTCCAAAACAAGATGGAAGTAGAATTGTCATGAAATATGAACATAATTAATTTGGTGCTGAGAGCTACTTATCGTAAAACAAAACCACCCGAGAACTAAATTAGTCAGATGTGTTGGCTGGATTTATTCAGAGAAAATGTCACAACACATCTGTTGTGCAATTGTTGTCGTGTTAACTTTCTGACAGACTGATACAGAGGGAACAACCATTTTCTCTTAGTATAAAAAAAACTTGGTAAATTAAAGATAAGCTAAATTCTACTGAAACTCTGCTTCATATAGTATTTGGTGTATTTTCAGTTTTACAGCACTCTTCTTGGCGTAAGGTAGCCGTCTAAGGTAAGGGAGCAAGCTGAAGAGAAACATCTCATCTTCCAACTCATCTGTCCCATCTACCTGCCATTTCCTCTTCCTGCTGGACTTGTGGGAACCAGAAGGAGGAAAGTGAGAGGACGCGTCTAGTCCACTGTGTTCTCCTTCTATTTCGTGTATAACAAAAGATGAATTGCCATCTGCCGGTCTCTCGTCCTCCCTGTCTTCATCGTCGCGCTCATCGTCCGGATCGTCTGTGGCCGCATTGCCTTGTGAGGTCTTCGACTGTATGAAGGGGGTCAGGAAGGCCATTTGCCAGCTGTACTTCCAGCTTCGATGTGTGCCCCCTGAAGCTCGCCGTCGCTGTTCAGAACGTTTATCTTTGATGAACATGTCTCTCAAGCTCTTCCATTTTCTTCGGCAGTCTTCCTCTACGTAAACAAAATAAATGCAAAAGAGTGATCTTTGTTAATTAAGCATGTCTTGGATGCGTGCATGTTTAACCATGTATTTCACACTTGGATGAGTCGTTGAATGAACACAGCAACTAACTTGCCTGTTTGTCTTATAGGACCCAAATGTTGGATGGGACTTGAAAACATGAAACACCCAGGGACAGTAAATCACACGTTGACTGACGTTAACAGTTAAAACAGTCTGTTGCAATAACAATACATGTATAATGTAGTTTCAAACACCGGCGAGATTACCAGCTAATGTAGCAACTAGCGAAAAGCTAAGGTTAGCTATAGCTATCAAGCCAGAACACTTTTTGTTGTACTGGAAGAACAGAAATACCAGCTTCAGGCGCTCAAACGAAAAACGTGTCCGTCGTGTTATGTAATGTGGGAACAATTCCGACAAACTCTGACTAAAACGTTAAAGCACTGGACAACAAGTGATTACTTTTACAGCTGAGCTAACATTAGATGCAAACCTTCGCCGGCTAGCAAAGTCAGCTACCTTACAAGCGAGGCTGCCATACAGTTTCACAGCTCGCTGAGCAGCTAACTAGCTAGGAAAGCTTAGCATACAGAAAGCTAGCTTGTTTTGGAAAATAGATACATCATTACCTGGCATTTCAACTTGCAAACTTACAGCCCTCCACGCTTTTGCCTTTCTGTCGGTATCCTTGTAAGAATTTAAAGTTGAGTTGTATAACTCTGGATAATCCGAAACAGCAGAAATTAGTCTTTCTTCCAATGTCATTTTGGCAAACGAAAGGAGAGAATGTAGCCAGGCTTGCCAGCTAGCTGGCTGGGTTCACAAACACAAGACGATGCGCGTGCGTATTGGCAAATTGCACGGGAGGCTACCGTAACAGTTAGCTACCACCCTGTGGCAGGCAGTCAAACGTGAAATGTTTGCCAAATAAACGACATATTTTGTTCCTCGAGGTGTAAAGTTAACAACGTTATTGGAGATAGCTAACTCTTCAGACAATTAGTTTTATATTTAACCGACTGGGCAGTGTCAATTCAGCGTGCTAATACACCATTGCAAAGTCGGGTCATATTTGAAGATGAGGCTTTAAATGATCGAAAATCGTTTGAATGCATTACTTGATAATCAAGTAATAAATCAGAGTTTATGCAGGCTTATCTGTAGTAGTAAATAAATCAACGTATGTCTTTATTTTGCTATTACTGTGTTATAATACATGCGTTATAGCATAGAGAACATGACGAGGTGGCCGAGTGGTTAAGGCGATGGACTGCTAATCCATTGTGCTCTGCACGCGTGGGTTCGAATCCCATCCTCGTCGGTATCTTTTCACTTTTCTGATACTTCATTAGGTATCAGATTAGGTGAATAGAGCAGAAGCAAATGGGCTAGAGCTGGACAAATGAGCGAGGCGTCTCTTTTGGGAGGTCCAGAGGTCTTCCTGCGCACCAGACTGACTTTGCAGAGAGTCTGGCCTAGATCCATTGGCAAACATGTACAGTATTTCCTGTTTGGTGGATGCTTGTCTTAAATTTAAAATTAATTGGAATTCAATCACTAACGTTTAGTAATGACCTATGTTAACCACGGGGGACACAACAATAGGCTTGCAACTTAAAGCAACACTAAAGAACTTTTCCTCTGTCGCACGAACGCTATCTGTTTACCCAGCAATTAACAATGTCCACAGACAATGCAGAGTATGTTGCATGACTTTATGAAAGTATGATGTATTGCGACATCGAAGCAAGTACATTTTTTTCATCAAACTACAGATACCCAACCGATCTGGTAAAGTTACATAGTGCGGTTATAGCCGATAGAGGGCCGCGAAGTGAAAGCAAGTGCCGTTCACCCTGTTAGGAGTGGATGAACCGCTGAAATGATTTTGGAAACATTATTTCAAGGTACGAAAAACTCTTTAGTGTTGCTTTAAAAGTAATTGCTCTCAGAAACGCCCTCTGTTTGCTGGTTGGTCAGGCGTCCTGAAGTCACTTCATTCATATCTGTATGTCATGGAGCAATGAGGGTACTGGGAGGGAGAGGGTGTGGTGGATACATAGAGCTGTATGTCATCAGTATAGGAGTGAAATGCCTTAGTGCCTGAAGATGTTACAGAGGGGAAGGAGGTATGATGAACAGAAGTGGCCCCAATACTGAACCCTGTGGTACTCCATGCTGGTGGATATCTGACTAGTGGTCCTGAATTTGGACATATAGTAATATGTTCTGTCTGCTAAATAGTGAGCAAACCATGGAAGAGCAGTGCCACAGATTCCAATGCTCGGTAGCCACTCCAATAGTGGTTGATGTGAAATTCTGTCGAAAGCAGTGCTGAGGTCTAGAAGGATGAAGATGGACAGTAGACCAGTGTCAGCTGCACAGAGGAGCTGATTTGGGATCTTAACCAGGGATGTTTCAGTACTGTATTGGATATGGAAACCAGATTGAAATTGCTCAAAGAGATTGTTTTGGAGGTAGGTCTGAAGTTGAGATGGAGCTACTTTCTCCAGTATTTTGGAAATTAATGGCAGGTTATAGGATGATTTCCAGCAATTTTCCCATTAAGACGTGTCTCTTCTCAAGTTAGAAAGTGCAAAAAGAAATACTTTTCTAGGCTGATTTGACATGGAACTACACTCTCATTCTGGCGTAATAATCAAGGAAAGTTGCAAACGTACTATGGGCACAGTGATATCATGCACTTGTTGCCTATGGAGACTATTTTCAGGTGTTGCGTGATATCACTGCCAGGTTTAATTTTCAGGTTGTCTTACTGCATTATCTAACTTGAGAAGAGACCAGTTTTAAATAGGAAAATTACCGGAAATCTTAGTCATTTTTAAGCGTGATGCTAGCAGGTGAGATGCTAATGGTCTAAACCGATTCAATGATCTATGCTAGGCTGGAGCTAAACGTTGAATTGCCAGACTCACAAAATGGTTGCTTGGTAGTAAACCAAACCCTGGAATCTTTCAGCTTAAAGGGATATTCCGCCATTTTTGGAAATAAGCTCATTTCCCACTTCCCCTCGAGCAAAACAATCGATATTTACCTTGTTCCCGTTCATCCAGCCATTCTGTGAGTCTGGCGATACAACTTTTAGCTTCAGCCTAGCATAGATAATTGAATCGGATTAGACCATTAGCTTCGGAATATCCCTTTAAGAGTCTGGCCACGAATAATAAAAATGACCTAACTCGAGGGTCGGCACCAAGCATGCATTTGAAAATCTCACTACATGCAATTGATAACACTATATCCAATGTTTTCTCAGACTGATTCTGGACTTCGACGCAATTGAATAACACTACTAGCTCACACTAGCTCGCCCACTCCTTTTTTGGTTACCACAGATTCCTGAGGTAAAAGTAACATGCATCATTGCTCATTGGCAGAGTATCTTGCGGACACAATTCAAATTTGCTCTCGGATTTTCAGGGTAACAGAATGGCTGGATGAACAGGAAAAAGGTAAATATCAATTGTTTTGCTCGAGGGGAGGGAAACGAGCTTAATTCAGCAAATGATGGAATATCCCTTTAACTCTGTTTTATCTCCCCTTTCAATATTGGTAGTAAATGCCCTAAATTCGGCTACAATCATTTTGGCGATGGACTGTTTAACACAGAGCCTGACGTTGGCTAGACATAACCTAGCCAATTCATATTACTTCTTTGGATAAAGTCTCCTATTTTTACTCTTAAATACTTGGTTGAACTTTTTTTTTTAAGTATATATTTTTTGGGCTTTTATGCCTTTAATGATAGAATAGTGAAGAGAGACAGGAAGTGAATGGGAGAGAGCGTTGGGGTGGGATCGGGAAAGGACCACGGGGCGGGACGAACCCGGGTCACCGGCGTGCGGTGCAGGTGCCCCAGCCCATCGTGCCACTGCCGGGGCCAAACTTTTAACACTGACATGTTTATTATTTGCCCACACGAAATATAGCGTGCAGAGTGAGGAGCTATAGGAGTTAACTGGGAGAAAAGGTAGGTAGCATAATTATGTGTACTTTAACAGTTATGCTGCATTCCAGACCTCATCCAAACGAGTGAGAGGTGGGACGTACCCTACCTGAAACGTCCTACCCAAAGCCATTGATATCTCAAAGTTGCGTCAGCCGTTGACTTTGCTGCTAGAGCAGTCACATGGTTAGTGGTAGTCTCAATAGGGAGGGAAAGTAATCTCATCGCCATCTAGTGGTTGCGTTCCTAGAGGCTAGCGGGAGTGGAGGGGATTTTCTTTTAGAAAAAATATATCTCGGCCCACGATGGGAACTTAGTTAAATGCTATGCATTTATGTCAGCTCTATTGCTTCTAGTGGTCATACTTTATTTTTTAGGATCAGTTTAATTGTTTTGAGTTTGTTTGTAACATGGTGATAACGAACTACAGTCGCATTTGACGTCACCAGGGCGCTTCATCTCCAACTGATCAAAATGGCAATTTGCTTAACTGGCTTTACATATTTTTGTAATAACGGAGAGCGATGTAAACCGCATGGTAATTGCCTTTATGTTGGGATAACTTGTGTTGTGCTCCTACTCACACAAGAGCTGGCAGTAAGTGTGATTGTCTATTAACTAACCAACTAGCTAACAGGCTAATAAATAAGCCATGCTAGGTGAGTAACGTCGTCGAAGGGTGTCACGTCACTTGTAGTTGTAGTCCATTTATGAAATGAAACAAGCAATTACGTTTTTTTTTAAAATAAGGCGAAATAGGGTCTGATATTTTCACAGTTAGTAGATTATTACAGTATGAAGACTGAAAAATATTTTTGGTGGATAAGATCGCTGGTATAGCTGCGTAGTATTGAAAAGTCGGTCTATGGGACTTAACATTGGAGCTGCTCTTCGATAGGAACGCAACCACTTGGGGCGCTGGTTTTCACTTTCCCTCCCTATAGTTCCAAACAAACCCGCGCTCTGCTGCTGCGGTCCCTGGTTTACTACGGGACTGACAGTAATTTCTACTTACGGTAAATACTCAATGAAAATTACTATAAACTGCATTGCCACATGCATATATTACTCACTGAAAATGCATTATTATGCACACGAACATAAGTCATGTAGAAAAGTCTTATGATAACACCTGAGATATTCATTAATTCCCCCGATGTGTGGAACTATTGAACGACCCATGACATACCGGATGTTCCGCCATTTTTTGTACATGGGAGTGAATGGTTGTGACGCAACTTTGAGATATCGATGGCTTTGGTCCTACCTCCCACTTCAGAGCGTTGCATTTTGGAGTGGGAGGTTTAGAAAACATAGGCGACGCATGTACGTTAGCATACTAGACTAACTGTATAACGTTACTTTCACAGTGAGTTGTATTCTTTGTTGACACAATTTTAAGTCATAATATTAAGAACAAGTTAATTACTGTGTCTAAAACAACCCTACCCTCAAGTTTACAGTGTAGTTACCTCTCACGGAGCGTGTCTCCATGGGCGCCGCCATAATCCTCCAAATTTTGTTGAGGTCAGGGCAGGTCGAGCTCCCGCGAGTTCGCGAGTAGGAGGTCCCACTTCGACAGGCGTTCCAGTGCACCTTTCGTAGTTGGAGGTAGGATAAATCCCACGTCCCACTAGTTTAAATGCTGTCTGGAATGCAACATTAAAGGCCATCTATCCTTTTGCCTCGTGCTAAGACACTGAAGATCTGATGCACTCAAGTTGGAGTAGAAATGAAGATTTGAAGACTTTTATGCAAGGTAAAAATGGTAGAATTTTCCTGAAATTACACAGTTAGAGGGAATCCTTAGGTCCATTTCTTCAGTAGCTAATATCGAATAATAGGCTAAGCTCGTGTTAATAGGCAGGACAGCTGAAGTTCACCAATGTTAGCTTGGCTAACTGACGTTATGTGTCTGAAGAGAAGATAGATAGATACAGTAGATACTAGATAATAGATAGATAGTGAAAGGCACATCACTTCACTTAATTTGTCTAAATGATATGAGCTTGTATTTCTCATGTCAATTTACCGAACACACGTTTAGAGAGTCGATCTCTGAAATTAGCTAATGTTAATTAGCCTTTTTGCAAGAATGTAGTACTGGCTTGTTTTATGTAAAGTCAAGTTGACGTTATTCACCGCGAGCTTGCAGGTGAATTATCGATCACATGTCTGTGTTGATAGAATAATGTTCTGTGGAGTGTGTAAGACTGTCAATTTGTCTAATTGCACTTTTTAATTGTAGAAGAGACTAGTTTTAAATGGGAAAATTATCAGAAATCTTAAAGGGATATTCCGCCATTTTTGGAAATACGCTCATTTTCCACCTCCCCTCGAGCAAAACAATCGATATTTACCTTGTTCCCGTTCATCCAGCCATTCTGTGAGTCTGGCGATACAACTTTTAGCTTCAGCCTAGCATAGATCATTGAATCGGATTAGACCATTAGCTTCTTGCCTGCTAGCTTCATGTTTAAAAGTGACTAAGATTTCTGGTAATTTTCCCATTTAAAACGTGTCTCCTCTCAAGTTAGAAAGTGCAATAAGACCAACTGAAAATGAAACCTGGCGTTTTTCTAGGCTGATTTGACATGGAACTACACTTTCATCTGGCGTAATAATCAAGGCAACTTGCAGCTACTGGCACTACTACTGCTTGTTGTCTATGGGGACTATTTTCAGATGCTGCGTACAATATCACTGCGCCAATGGTACGTTTGCAAGTTGCCTTGATTATTACGCCAGATGAGAGTGTAGTTCCATGTCAAATCAGCCTAGAAAAACGCCAGGTTTCATTTTCAGTTGGTCTTATTGCACTTTCTAACTTGAGAGGAGACACGTTTTAAATGGGAAAATTACCAGAAATCGTAGTCACTTTTAAACATGAAGCTAGCAGGCGAGAAGCTAATGGTCTAATCCGATTCAATGATCTATGCTAGGCTGAAGCTAAAAGTTGTATCGCCAGACTCACAGAATGGCTGGATGAACGGGAACAAGGTAAATATCGATTGTTTTGCTCGAGGGGAGGTGGAAAATGAGCGTATTTCCAAAAATGGCGGAATATCCCTTTAAAAGTCACTTTTAAAGTGTAAGTTTGGCGGAAATTGAAAATAAAGCTATTTTCTGAATGAAAATACATCAACTAAGCCGTGGAGGAAGTAATTTTCGCTCATCACGCAGTACAGAGCTAGCACGGGCAGGAACGACAGCCCAAAATCGCAAACAGAGGGTGTGGATGGGGATTGGAGCCACACGCTTTCAAAATCGCATTTTTAAACCACTAACATTGCTCAAAACATGCAGCGCCAAACCTCATCAGTAGCTTGCTCTAGGTGTCTACACATAAAACGAAGCACCAAACAGTCTGTAAACTTTGGAATAGTCAGTATACACGTAGAATCAATTCGAGACCGCAATTCCATCTAAAGCACAGAAATGTCTCGCGAGATCTCACACGGAAGCACGGGACCTATTCCTACAGGTAGTCAAAATCGCATTTTTAAACCACTAACATTGCTCAAAACAGCGCCAAACCTCGTCAGAAGCTTGCTCTAGGTGTCTACACATAAAACGAAGCACCAACAACTTGGCTCATGAACCCGACGTTTATAAAAGAAGACTGTTATGAATATAACCCCTTCCAGCTCCTCACGAGGGAAAGTCCACGACCTCTCGTGTGAGATCTCGCGAGACATGTATGTGCTTCAGATGGGGTGTTGCGGTCTCGAATTGATTCTACGTGTATACTGACTATTCCAAAGTTTACAGACTGATTGGTGCTTCGTTTTATGTGTAGACACCTAGAGCAAGCTACTGATGAGGTTTGGCGCTGTTTTGAGCACTGTTAGTGGTTTAAAAATGCGATTTTGAAAGCGTGTGGCTCCAATCCCCATCCACACCCACTATTTGCGATTTTGGGCTGTCGGTCCTGCCCGTGCTAGCTCTGTACTGCGTGATGAGCGAAAATTACTTCCTCCACGGCTTAGTTTATGTATTTTCATTCAGAAAATAGCTTTATTTTCAATTTCCGCCAAACTTACACTTTAAGCGTGATGCTAGCAGGCGAGATGCTAATGGTCTAAACCGATTAAATGATAGGCTGGAGCTAAAAGTTGTATCGCCAGACTCACAGAATGGCTGGATGAACGTGAATATCAATTGTTTTGCTTGAGTGGAAAATTAGCTTAATTCCCCAAATAGTGGAATATCCCTTTAACCTTTATCTTCATGATGTCTAGGTCTCCCATCAATTTCTGTGCAAAGAGCAATGAACATTTCTATGAAAATACATAGAACATTTAAATACCCAGGACTCAACAGGCTGGTCTCGATGCTGCACGCCTCCATCTGCGGGATCTCTAGGTCACTGTCATTGTGGGGAGGACTGCTGGTATCTGTGGGCTGGTGCATCCCTCTGGTGGACAGAGTCCTCGGTCAAAAAGACCTTCAGGCGACACCGGGGCTGATCAGCACACTCATTCTCACCAACCAACAAAACAGGTCAAACTAAAGTAGGTCTGTCACAAAAACGAGGGTAGTGTGGGGTCCAACATGGAAACCGCTGAGATTCTAGTGAATCCGATTTTCTGTACCCTCCACTTTCCCTCGACCTCAATGTGAGACGTCATGAGTTGAAGGAGAGGTATGAAGATGAATTCATGAGGTCTGCTTATATTTCTTGGAAGGTGGGTGTTTGCTGACTGTCAAGTTGATTGATTGTTGTTTACCTGCCTCAAGGTGCATCACTATCACCTTTGTTTTAAGGATGCTTCAATATCCTATGCTAAACAAGATGTGAAAGTCACTGAAGCACCTTTTCTAAGAATCTAGATAATCTGAACAGATTTATCACTAAACATGTTCAGACCATTTAATTCTGATAGGGAAATTGCTAGCAGAAAAAAAGATGAAAGAGGCTTACAGCAATTTCCCGTGTATAAGCCGCAGAGCAGTGTTTTATGCAAGTTAAAAGAAACAAAACCATATTAAAGGGATAATCCGGAGTGAAATGCACTTTAGATCAATTTTTCGGACTATTGGGAGTACATACGTTGAGTTGACACCAAAATCATGTCATTCGGATGTATTTTGAGAAAGTTCGAGTTCACCTTTTTTAGCCAAAACTCGTTAGCCTGGAAGTGACCGGGGCAGGTCCTTTCGCCACTACAAAACGCTATTTTTATACCTCTTCTACTGTTCCAAACAACGCTACACTTACGTGGTAGTGAGTAGAGGGTCCCTAAAGCCAAACCGAAGTATCCCCACGTCTTTATGTGGTCGGATAGAGAGTCCAGAATGAATTTAATCGAGTCAGTACCTTCCGGAAATGTCGCTGTGGCAGCTGCGCAACGCTTCAACAACACTTTACTAACATTTCCGGAAAGGTACTGACTCGATTAAATTCATTCTGGACTCTCTATCCGACCACATAAAGACGTGAGGATACTACGGTTTGGCTTTAGGGACCCTCTACTCACTACCACGTAAGTGTAGCGTTGTTTGGAACAGTAGAAGAGGTATAAAAATAGCGTTTTGTAGTGGCGAAAGGACCTGCCCCGGTCACATACAGGCTAACGAGTTTTGGCTAAAAACGGTGAACTCGAACTTTCTCAAAATACATCCGAATGACATGATTTTGGTGTCAACTCAACGTATGTACTCCCAATAGTCCGAAAAATTGATCTAAAGTGCATTTCACTCCGGATTATCCCTTTAATACCATATTAACTGTCCCTGTGTATAAACCTCATAGTTGAAAAAATCTTGCAAAATCAATGTATAAGCCGCGGCTATAGTCAGGAAATGATGGTATACTCAAGCCCCAGGCCTAAAGGAGAAATCATGATTTTTTCACATAGATCTCTGTTTCTCAAGATCACGGAGTACTGTCGGTACAGAAAAATGAAAACAATCGGATTTACCTAGCTCAAGTTGTGCAGCTACAGCACAACACTCATTTCGAGCACATTTTAGTAAATTCCTGCCCTCTTTTTTATTATATTGAGTTCTCATTTAAATGTTTCTAAAATGTAGTAAAACCTGCACTCGATATGGCCCAGACATGCTAATTACAGAATGATTCAGTTGGATGTAAAACTGGCAATCAGGAAATTTCTCATTCGAACATGTTTGCACCTATATCTGTTGGCTGACTCTCTGACACCATTAATTTTCCATGTCAGATGACAGGCTACATGGTTAAAAAAAAATAACATGTTATTTGTTATTTATAATATAAATATCTTAGCATACCTAACCTACAAACAAAAGGTCACAAGAGACTGAACTCATTTAGGTACAGTGTAGGAAAGTAATTTTGTGTTTCATTTTCTATTTGATTAAAGGCGTGTCTGTAAAGAGTTTTGAGTGCACATAGGCAATAGGCTACCATTTAGGTCTACCACAGTGAAATCTGTTGGTTTACACAATAGGCTAAATTATAAGTGAGTTGACACCCTGTACGTCTTCACCACCACCACCACCACCATCACAATTCAAGAAAGCCCAGACTAAACAAACAGGGATGCTCAAGAAGGCTTGAAGGACAATCTAAACTTCCTTAAGGATTCTGTGTTTGCATGAGGACAAGGAATTTGCACACAAGAATACAGAGTGAAGCAAAACAAAGTGGTTTTATTTCTGATTCTCTCTGATGCATTGGTAATCTGACGTAGAACTCATGACAAGTTTTTTTAGATTACAAACTGTAATGACTTACTTAAAGGGGAAACTATGCAGGTTTGGCGATTTCATCGCCACTTTGACTTTTCGTTTTACGCTTGCAGATTTCTCTGCAGTTTCCCCTACAGCTTTAGCGTGTATATTTTACAACACTCCTCAATCGGTCAGTCTGCCTTTTCATGAGGATGACCGTGAGGCCGGAGACTTTCTGTTTGTCAGTCCAACTTGCATGCGTGGTTTTTCCGCTCAGAGGCACTAGGAGGAAGCGAGACAGCCGTCATTCAACCCAAAATAAGTCAAATAACCATTTCAATGACTCCGAAGCTGATTAGTTAAGGCAAATTTATCTAAAAAACGTGCATAGTTCACCTTTAAAATACTAGGCATCTTAAAAAAGCTCATTGATCATCCTGGTATCCGTTATTGTTTGTGCCAACTGCCATATGCGTTACTCTAGGTGCACTAATGGAAGACTGGTGACTGGCAACTTTGGGAGTACCAGTGGCTCCATATTTTCTGCTCTTTTTCTGGGCGAGATTAATGTTTTCTGTGTCATCCTCCATGAAGACATCTGAAGATTCCTCCTTGATGTTTTTTTCCTTGAGGTTAGCCAAAGGATAGACAAGAGGAGTTGTTCAGTCATGTTAAGCAAGGAGGCCATTATACTCAATTGAAATTAATTCAGCTGCCATAACATTTTATTACCGTAAAAAAACTAGATTTACCGCAGACCGGTACAAAATATGACAGCCGCCCAGTCCTGCACATTCTCTCTGCAAAATTGTCAATTTGTCTCCATCTCCTTCTCTATCCCCTACTCCGTGTGTGTGTGTGTGTGTGTGTGTGTGTGTGTGTGTGTGTGTGTGTGTGTGTGTGTCTGTGTGTGTCTGTGTGTGTCTGTGTGTGTCTGTGTGTAAGTGTCTGCTTGTGGATGTGTGCAACCCTTCTCAACACCACCATCTGCAGGCCGATTGGTGTACAGTCACTAAATCTTCACAAAAATGCATTTATTTATTTTTGCCGCTAGGGTGCGTCTTTTTTTTGGTTTTGGTCCCCACACACACACAAAACCTGACATGCATTCAGAGGGTGTCATTTGTGATCCTGCACTTCCAATTTTGTTTTGTTTGTTTGCCTTTTTGCCTTTATTGTGATAGGAAAGTGCAGAGGTAGACAGGAAACAAGTGGGAGAGAGATGGGGTGGGATCGGGACGTGACCGCAGGCCGGATTCGAACCTGGGTCCCCGCGGGCACTCGGACCCGTATATGGTACGCGCGCTGTAGCCTGCTGCGCGCACTTCCAAAATGTATGCAGTTTTGTCAGTAGCGCTAAACTTGCCCTCTCTACCCTTCTTCGTAGCACCGCGGTCATAATAAGTGGATCACTTAAGAATGTGCTCCTAGAGGTGTAGAAGTCAAACAGAAATCTGGCACAATGTACCTTTTGATCACGATTAAATTCATCTATGGCATACTGGTATTTAGCAGAGTATAGTCCAAGGAGACGAGCCAGTTTCTCCCCAAGATAGTCACAGGCTGTTGATAGAAACAATTAGATTACATTTTCATCAAGTCCACATATATATCAGGGGATCAATGATGCCATTTTTTGCCAATAGTGTATTCACTGCCCCGCCCCCTGCCCCCCCTTCTTTTTAAGAATGTGATTGTAATACAGGATTTGTTTCATCATGTCATACTCACTTTGTAATGACTTCTTCCCAATTTTCGTTCCTAGGAACCGAGAATATTCTCTCCAAGACAGGTTTGCCTATAGAACACTCATATGTAACACACACACACACACACACACACACAGGAAACTTGAAGTAATAGAATCAGTTCAAACTGTGTTCTGTGTGTTTGAAAATATTACATGTACTTTGTAAACCTAAAACTACAGACACATCACTGCCGCAGTGGCCTTCGTTTGTGTTCAATACAATATTGCACAATACATGAACAAAAAGAATGTTACTAGATAATATTATTAGTTATAAGACTCACTGTGTCCACTGATTGTGAAAAAGGTTCTTTCTTATTTGTATCTTCATCATCCTCTTCCTCACCCTCACTCTCCTCTAGAGTCTCTCCATTGGCGAAGTAGATGATTCGTCTGTCATCAGATTGATGGTCAAAACTTGTCTCTTGCATGTGGAGATCCTGGGAATGCACACCACACATACTAACTTGTTATTTCAAATGTAAAATAGTCATTCAAATGAAATGCTTCCTGGAATCCTCTGCATGTTGTTTGTTTTTTTGTTTGTTTGTTTTTGAAGTAAACTTTTGTATAATAATAAATTATGCATTATTGTCTTTATACAGTAACTGGATATACATCAGTTTATAAACTCACTTATTTTCTGACAATAGCATCTGTTAACTTTATATTAGTGTGTCTTTACTCAAAAGTAAACAGAACAGGAAGTTTGTATAGCACAATGCAGAGATTGTCTGTCACAAATGTTGTACAAAAGCATTTACAAATGATGGGAACATATTGGAAAATATGTAATGTAAGTGTATTCTGACAAAAACAACCTTGACATTAGTTATCTTTTTAGCTTGCCCAAGATCAGCTATACCCTGTAAGAGGAAATTCCTTGTTGAGTCGTGTTGGCATGTGACTTATCAGCTGCTCACTCACATAGCATTATATGTACAAATGGCAGGCCACAGTGAAGAGTTACATTGCAGTTATCCATTTGTAAGAGCATCGAGCCACCAACAAAACAATATATGTTAAAAAAAAGATCACGGCAGAGACTTACTCTTGTTAAGTTGTCATTCATCCTCACAAGCTTAGTCTGGTTTTCAGAAGTGCAAGCAACACAAGGCGCTGGTCTTTCTCAGCTCAGAGCAAATATTTTGTCACATCACTGCACAACTGATAAGACGTGACGCAGAGGACAAACCGGACTTCCAGGTCCTACACCAGCTCTGAAGCCTGATTACAGTGTGCTGGTGTTGGAAATCCTGTTGAGTGTGGTGGTATGTGGATGTTTGCGCATCTCTGTTCACCCAAGGCTCCTCTCATTTCCATTCACAAGGCAGGGCTCATACCGGCATTGTGTAGAATGTGGAGAGTTACTGTCAAACATATTAACGGAGATAGGTGGTTGTACCAATTGAGTTGATATGGTAAGTCTGGTAACTCGTTTCTTCACAAATATAAAATTATCTGTGAAACCAATCTATTTAGTCCAACTGTACTTGGACTGTAGCCTATTATGTGCTACACTTTGTGTTTGTACAAGGAGTGAACTTCCACAGGGTGACACGAATCCATTGCTGCGGGCTCGTCCTCGTCAGATTGTTTGAACTAAGCTGTATTGTTAATTGAATATATGCATGCTTTTCAGAGGAAATACAAGTTTTCATGAAACACTATTGAATATCTGATCATAATATTTCTTCAATCGTGGCCTGTTGCTGTGATCTGCTGTGTATGAGTGTAACCATACACAGCAGCAGACCACGATTAAAGAAAAATGATGATTAGATATTCAATGGTGTTTCATCAAAACCCATTTCCTCTGAAAAGCATGCATATATATATATATATATTTTTTTTTTAAGTCTCTTCTCATCGCAACTGATATTTAAGCATATGCTGCAAACCATATATCATTCAATGAATGAAGTCAGACAAAATTCCAAGACATGGTTACCATAGTGATGTTTTAATTTTCACTGAAGTGCATGTTCATTATGGAAACAGATAAATACATGACAATGACTTTAGGGTTAACTTTCATATATAAGTACACCTTATATAATAGAGTGTACCATTACCCATGTAAATGAATGATTTCATTTTGGTACAGTTACTAAATAAAATTACAATTGAGTATTTCAATACTTACAACCAGAGAAAAAGAAGCTTGTATCTACAGGACGGTTATTGTTTTTATGTTTTATAATACACCTTGAAGTCTCCATATGTGTATGTAGGCCACTTTCAATAAGACAACGGTAAAGTGCAAAAAGCTTTGAGAAAAAAAACCCTCCATCACAAAATTACTGTCATTTTACAACATGTCACGTGATGAGATTTATAACTCAGGTGATACTACTAAGAGTTATAACACAGCAATTGGAAGCCAACACAAAACTACAGATACTCAGCAGGGAAAATGAATGTTCGGAGAGCCAGTGGCAGATACCCAATATCAGGATACCAAAATGATAAAAGCTAGCAAAGCTTTATCTGTTGGCTTGGAAAAAAAAATATCCAAATGTGCGGAGTTAACATCTTCCAGCTGTGTACAATACAACAACAATGTGTGAAGCAACTTTCATGAAAGACCCTGTGTCACACTGAATATCACGTACTTCAAATCTCTTTTGATGTGGCTGATTTGTGGAGTAATCCAAGAAATTTGCTCATAACTAGGTCATGGGAATTCTGCCAGACATTCAGCAAATTTGACCATGCCCACGGGCTCTTGGTGGAAGCCATTACAGGCAGAGAGCCCACATGGGGGCCAAGCAGCGGACTGACCCCCCCCATCACGAGACTGGGGTAGGGGGGCATGGATTGTGCCATGCCATGCCATGGCAACACCATGCTGGGACAGCCTCCGTGTGCCAAGCGATGACATGTTTCACCCTGGCGTCCCACACCGTGGACTCCCAGTCTGGGGGCCATTTTGAAGGGCCCCTGTGGCCGTATCAAATTTGACTGGGATATTATTGTTCCTCTCGGGATGGGAAACAGCTGGGTCCGTGCTAAACTGCGACCCAAAAACACAAGCCTGTCCTTGTTCTTGGGCTGCAGCTTAGGGAAATTAATGCTATGATGTGACGCGCAGCAGACATCTCGTATGCTGCTTTGAAGGAAGCCTTGGGAAGGGAGATGAATGGTCACATCAAGGTCATTTACAGTAGAGTCCAAGCGCAACGCTAAGCTGCACAGCCAGTTTGCATCGCAGACTAAAATTTGTTCAAGAAAAGTTTAACGTAGGACTAGTACTTGGTCAGTGAGTGTTACATACT
The DNA here is from genome assembly GCF_963854185.1 of Sardina pilchardus. Classification (NCBI taxonomy): domain Eukaryota; kingdom Metazoa; phylum Chordata; class Actinopteri; order Clupeiformes; family Clupeidae; genus Sardina; species Sardina pilchardus. The sequence goes on along the minus strand of NC_085005.1, from coordinate 15,505,337 downwards.
TTCTTGCAATATAAGATATCATACAGATGGGAACCTAGAATGAGAAGGATTCAAATCCTTACACAGTATTTCATGTGGTCCGTTAGTAAACTTAATGGAGTCTGGTCAGTCTTCCAGAGAAGGAGAAGTTATAATAACTGCGCTACATTTCTATTATAATGTATAAAATGAGCTACAACAAAAGAACAAGCCACCTCAAACATTACTGATTATAAACCACTACAAATCAAAATAAACAAATGCATTACAATAATGCATGCAGTCTCGGCATGTGATCGACATTTGAAACTTCCAATTTAATGTTTACTTCCACCATCATGAGTTCTTATGAAACTGTAAAGAACACTCACTCAAAAAAATTATCGACCTTCTGTAAGTCCCACTCGAGAGTCTGGACTAAATCAGGTCTTCAGATAACTCAAACCAGCAAACATAAGTATTCGGCCTGCCATCGAAACTAAAGCGAGAGGCTTCCTTCACCGTGCAGGGTTTTACTTGCAATGATGCAATCATGACTCCAGTACTGTGGGTTGTGGGGGAGTGTGAGTGACCTCCTCTGTCTGCTGGGTGAGTTCACGGATGGGCTTAAGAGATGGTGCAGCCGGTGTCTTTCTGAGGCTTCAGGTCAGGCTCCTTCACCGGCTTCACTTCCTCATCCTGTTTGGACTTGGCCTTCATCGAACACAACAGATGCAACATGTTAAAGGTGCAACACGTGGAACCGTATTAAAACTTCAAAGGAAAAAGAGAAACGTGTTTGCCATCAGGAAACGGTTTCAAATGCACCACTTGCACAGTAGATCTTTAAATAGAGAGGTAAAACATCACAAGGGCAATACCAAAATAGTTCCAGCTCTGGGCTCTGTTAGCCTGGCATAGCCCTCCGTAAGCTTCCGCTCAATTTTCATTTCCCTTCACCATTACGTCTGGGTCTGATCCCATTGAACTCGATTTCTCAAGATGCATTCAGACCGGACCAATCAGCGAACGGGGGGGATGGGGGAGGCGGGTGTTAGCGATGAGGTCGAGCATATGCGCGTTTGCTGTCATGACCAAACGTTAGCGATTGGGTAAAAACAGGCCCAATCGTTTCAAACAACAGAGTTCACGCCTCCTGCTTGAAATCGATTCTGAACGGAGTAGGTCCAGACCCTCTGTACGATTAGTACGAGGGTTTTGTATGACCAGGCTAGGGCTCTGTAAAACATCATGCGAGAATTCCTATTGTCTTGCCACTGAATAAATAAAACTGAATTGAATGAACTTAAAATAACACAGAGGGGTAATGCATAATGTAACATCTTCGACATTATCTGAACATAAAAAAAAAAAAAAAACCAGGACATGCTTTACGTTCCTCAAATGCACAGTTACCTTCTCATCCTTGGCTCCCTTAGTGAGGTCGAAGGTGGCATAGACCTCAGGGGTGCACTGGTCACTCACGGGAGGAAGCTCAAAGCCAATGGGCTCAGCCAGGCCATAGCTAGCCTTCAGCTCCAGTGATGGGGCCTCGGCTGGAACCTTGTGGAAATATCTGGGGGGGAAAACACAACAGATTTCAGACCACTAATTTAAATTGTGGGCAAAAGTGCAAAGTCAATCCAAAAACAAAGTTCTTCTGCATGAACTGGACATATCCAGTGACTCGGCACATCAGTGTTTGTGGCTATACATTTTTTTTGCCGAATGTTTTAATGTTCTAATGATTTTTGAAGCTTTAGTTAAACCTACAGGAACAGTGTGTAAGTGTTATGAGTGTTTCTGAGCAAATATTTTATATAGTTGATACGTATATTCATATTGGGTGTTTCAGACAAAATATGATAGATTTCATGAAACACTACTGAATATCTAAACTAGGGAAAAGTTTCTGCTTAGGGCACTCCAGAGATATTTTTCAAGGGTGTCATTGTCTGTAGATGGGTGTGCATGTTTTACACAAATAGTACTTGAATGGTAAGTTTCTACGTCTGTTTCTAAATGATCCATGTATTGACAGAATGATCGAAGCGGATGCGGTCATGGAGGATGACATAATCTTGGAGAGGCTAGGCATCTAACGGCTTCCGTAGGCTGTACTACGCAGTCAGGGTAGGAGGGTAGTGTTCAGCTGGTGGCAGACATTTTCACACACAACTAACTTGGCCCTTTGCCTAGCATTCAAATTAGGGCCCCTAGTCAAAACCTCACATAGTTGTTTTCTAGAACTATAAAACAGAAGAAGCGGAGGACAATGAGGAAGATGTCAAAGATGTGAAGTGCAGAACATGAGTGTGATTGTACAGCTCTGGAAAAAAAGAACCATTGCACATTTGAGTGTTGAGGGACATTCAAATGAGTTGACTGTTATAATCATGATTAAAAGACCACTGCAAATCATGAGAATGTCACTCAGCCCCCTAGGATGATATCAGAAAAATGTGCTGTGGTCTCTTCATTTTTTCGAACTGCAAATGCGATTGCAAATAAGACGAGGAAGAAGCAAGTGGTGTCAAAATGGGAAGCAAAAGCAAGGGAGGTATAAATGTGAGCAAAGCAAAAGAAGCAAGTGAAAGAAGAAGAAGAAAGACAAAGCCGATGTCTGTGTCAGAGAGGCTTGAGGTCTGCACTCACATGAAGCCGTTCTCCCTCTGGCACTTCTCCAGTGTGTTCTTGATGAGCCCTCCGAGCTTCAGGAAGAAGAGCTGCTCTGAAGGCTTGGCTGTGGTGCCGGGGCCCTTGGTCTGACGGTACTCTTTACACAAAGCCTCGGCCTTGGAGTAACCTACGAGAACAAGGGGTTGCACTCATCACTGAGTTTTCTCATCTTGATGTTCTGCTTCGTGATGAAGCCTTTACAATAGGAATGGACTAACACTTCTAGTATGTCAATCTATGGTCCACTGCATATTTTCAAAAATGGTGCTATATTATTGACTTATGTCAGAGTAACGACTTCTGGCCTCATACTTAACGATTCATTCGCATCAGATTACACAAATAAATGAGAAATTGTAGACATTTGTCTTGTCTCTGAGATGCACTCACATTTTTCAGCTTCCTGTAGAGATCTTATAGCCTCTCCACACTTGTCACTGGCAAGGAGAGTCTGCCCGTGGTAGCAATATGCCTGCCATGTCAAAGAAAGGGATGAATGTCAGTATTCACAGTTATGCAGAATCTATGCAAAAAAGCTGACCAAGGGAAAGGAAGGTAGAGAGACCAAATAAACAACAAGCTGGCCGTGTACACAGTGAAAGACGAGTGAAAGTGAATCATTTTATGTCGATTAATTTATATGATGTATGCTATTTTTTACAGTCTATGGATGTATGTCTATATTTATATTTTCTATTCATAATATTGTGATCTCACATAGGCCATGTAGAAGTGCTGCTTGAGCTGAAGGTACTTCCTCCACTTGCTGCTGTAGTCAGGCTCCAGAGTGTTCAGTGTGTGGTCTGTGAAAAAAACAAAAAAACAATAAGATTGGAAATTAGGGAATCAAGATAAATTGATGAAAAATTACTCAGATAAGACCTGTTTAAACGCACACCATTTTGTATTTTGATTGTAACTTTTTGATTACATTTTTGTAAACTTATATGAATGCCTTCATGTAAAACATGTTTAAAAACCAAATGATACATTACTAGGCTCAACTCATTATCACCCAGTCTATTAAAATGAAAATTAAAATGACTTCAAGAAACAGAGATCTTTGTGAAAAATCGTCAGAGTTCTCCTTTAACAACCAAAGGGAAACCTCACCAGCCTTCTGATAGAAGTTTGCCGTTTCAAATGCTAGGGCTGCGATGAGATTGGCATTATGCTTCAACTCGATAGCTCTGGCAATAGTCACTGCAAAACACAGGTGAACAAAACAACATAAGTCATGGTTATGGCTATGTTCCATGTTCCAGCTTCTGAGAAAAAATACCCAGACATTTACTCTGAACCCAAACATACATTTTAGGAAAGTACCGTACATTAGTTGGATAAACTGGAAAGTACCACACAAGTGTTGGACAAAACTATTACAATTATCAAGGCAATGCAAGGACAGCAGAACTTCAAGCAAGCAAAAGGGTGGTAAGTATGGATCTACCTTCCTGGGCCTCAGCTTGGCACTGGACAATGTAGGTGTCGATAACCCTGGGCTCCAGATCCCTGCCCTTCTCAGCAGGAGTGATGAGGCGGGGGATGTGGATATCCTAAGAATTGGTGACAGAATCAATACACAACAACGTCAGGAGGCATATTTGGACATTAGACTTGAACAGTGGTTAAAATGTAGTTTGCATATTATCATACTGTCTCTGAATGAGTTTGCAAAATGACTTGATGAAATCCCAGTAGGAAGTTTAGAAGTATAGAAATGGGCAAACTCTTGTCTCATGCTTTATATTGACATTATTTTGTAATAGTTACATGAAAATAAAATGTGCATTTCATTTGGATTTAAGTTGTACCTTTAATATACACAATAATGTTGAATTTCTAATCTGATAAACCAACTAAACTACTCCATTTATATTATTCTTGTAAGTGATAGATTAACTATAAGTAAATGCAACTCTATGGACGTACTGTAACTGTGGCCTTTAAAATAGTTCCTGTAATTATGAAATTACAAACAAAATACCTTTAGATGTTTGAAAATTCCAGCTGCAACTTTCAGGCTTTTATGAACTATTTTGGCCTCATCCTCCGTAACACTGCCAAAGGGAAGATAACATCATATATCACAAATACAACAATAGCAAACATTTAGAAAACTACTTGTCTGTCACTGCAGCAGAAACAACCGTAATTATCACTTACTTCTCTTTGCCTGCCAGTCTTGAGGCATATTTGGAGTACCAGACTGCAACGTTAAATCCCATCGAAACCAATTCAAATACTGCATCCTGCTGAGCACTGTGTGACATTGAGTGGAATAACATGATGTCCAACCACAAACTTGAATCACATGAATATCAGAATGGTGTGTTGCCATGTTTTTATCTACAACACATCCTAGTATGTTATGCACGTAAACTACTTTAGTAGTATTAAGAGGCTGTTCAACACTCATTTTAGCATAGCAGTGGATGCCAAGACGGGTTGGAGAGGGCATTTCTCAATTTCAATGTGTTATGATCTTGACACAGCTGACATGAAACACCGATGGATTAAAATTGTACATTAAAGGGGGGACAGAGACATTATTTATAGGAAGACACAACACAAAAAGTACAACTAATTTTGGGTTAGAGGCTACGTAATTGCTTGTAACAGGGATGTGTAGGCCGTGTGGACTTCCAAAAGAGATGCCACTTATAACAACACGCCAAAGATATTACCTCGCAGTGTTGCCTTGTAAAGTATCAGTCCACTTGAAGTTCTGAATGTACCGCAGTTTGTTCTCTTGTGTGGTACCATCCAGAGAAGCAATGAACCCTGCATCATTGCAAGCAATTTATCAGCATCCACAAAAACATCAGCAGCACAAGACATACAGAGGTTTTAGTTAGCAAAGCATGCATACAGACTCTCATCCAAGAGGGTGAAGGGACTGCCTTCTTAATCTGCAAGCCATCCATATATCAGCACTGAACTGGGAAAACTCACCTTGCAATAGAGAGAAGTAAGCATCAGTGGCATTCTTCATAATCTCTGGGGTACAGGTGACATCTGTGAACATCTCTAGAAGTCTTGCCCTGGTTGTTCTCAGGTCACTGAAGACAATAATGACACAGTAAAGACCAACGATTTATTTATGCAGGGAAGGTTCTGTAAACCTTCTTTGCAATGTGGTCCCTCCATGACCACTGAAACTATGCATCAAGTGTTGATAAGTATAGTTCCCATAATCTTTCACTCGTGATTTTTTTTCCAAATTACTTTTTAAATATGGTCAGGAACATATAGATAGATACATAGATAGATACAGTAGATAGATAGATATTATATATGCATATAATATAATATCATATCATATAATATAATCTACTCCAAAGGTTGCCATAGCCTACGTCACATACTTGCATATTTTGTTAGCTGCAGGACTCCCAGCAATTCCATACAAATTGAACGAGACTGGTGCCGTGGCTTTCAAAGGATTTCGATGAAACCAGTGGGCCATTTTGACAGTATTACAAACAAAGCTGCTGGAGGAATAGAGGTAAATATGTCAGAAACAGAGGGGTTTCAACTAGTCAGTGAATTTATTACAGAAAACTGTGGCTTTACAAAACTTGGATATCATATCACCGTTATCATTTAGAAATACATTACTGGAACGATATTTGACACATTTCCATTCGAGTTACAAAAAAATAGACGAGAACAGACTAAAAGGCAATACTGTTAAAGCCAAGTCAGCTAGCAGGGATCTAGCAGCTACTTAGCAGTGTGTGCTAAAAAGTCATTAGCCAGGTAGCTGCTAGCTTTTATTAATTACTACACCGTAACATGATACATTCTGTTAGTCTCAGATCTATACTTCACATCATAGTGTACAAGACTAACATTAACGTTAACTTCTAGCTTCAAGTCAGGATAAAAATCATCGTTACGTAAGCATCAAAAGTGGTAGGAACGGAATGTGTAACTAGCAAGCTAGCTAACATCAGTTAAAGCTTGGCTAATGTAAACAAGTCTCGAAGCAAGCGTTTCACCAAAAAAATAGCGACGCAGTACAAAGTAACATCCGTGATATATCTCAGATCAAAAGCGTCTGGCACAAAGTCTACATGTCAGCTGTAAATAAGACAAAACACCTGTCAAACCGTACATCTCTAAATTGTAGCTCCCGATAATTCAGTACAGGAAATAAAACAATGAATAAAAAAATGTATCTTCCTGTACTACGTTCTGTGACGTTCCATTGATTCCTATTGGTCATTTGCTAACATTACGTAATGCGCTAACTCTTTGATTGGATAAGCTCATATGCGTTACCAATGACATAATTGCCCATTTCCTGCAGTTGTATTTGTAGTTCTTGGTTCACTTTGGAATATGCCACATACCTAAGTAGCCTAAATGTGGTCTGTCTAGGTGTTGCATATTGCTGATTGAGTGGTAGATGTTCCAAGCATACCCGTGACAAAATCAAATTAGTGTTTTAAGAATTTAAGACTATGCATTCATGCCGTATCTTATCACTACCAGAATTATTTCCTAGAGAGAAAAAAACATAGACACAAATCAGTAGCCTATGAGCTACTGAATGTTGTCAATTTTATACTGTGAAAGCACACAGTAACATGATAGTCGTACAGTCACATTGAGCGGGTGTGGCAAATCCAATTCATGAACCATTTAAACTTAAGTGTCCATCTATTTAATTGCACTATTTATTCTGTATGAAAATTATGGTCTATGTTCACTTTATTTGTGTGTACCTTATAGGCGACGTGTTAATAGTATCCCATTGGAAAGGACTGCCCACTAAACAGTATGCTCCAAGGGGCAGGACTTCCTTTCTCTACGAATGCGGTTTGGATGCACCAACAGAAGGGCTTGGTCAGTGTGGAGGGTATCACCGGTCTATCTGTGAGCTTGTAGTCAGCTAGCTACCTGGGAAACAGACGATGCAGGGTGGGAAATAGTATCTCACCGGCAATGTTAACCTGAAACGTTTTGTGCATCACCACTACGGGAAAATGTCCGATGTCACCAAGATCATCCAGAAATGGCACGCAAGTTTCAAAAAAGGAACGGACTTTGATTCGTGGGGACAGTTAGTTGAGGCAGTTGATGAATATCACATGTAAGTTGCAGAAATAATATTTTAGAATTTATGGCCATCACAGCGGGCGGTAGAGTCGTAGGAATACGCTGTTACACAAAAGAATGTTGATCGGGTTTTCATTTCTGTGTTACTGAGTTGAATTGTTGTAGGCTATCCAGTGAAGGGCTATCTCTACGTGGACAACGGGCTTACAGCACTAACGTGTTGATATCACTTACTCCAATGCGTAAACATAGACAAAGTAGTAGGCATGCTATATTTTAATGCGAGGCCGTACCTGCATGTAACCGGCGCGCTTTACCAAACTGAGGGTGCTGTACGATCTCGCCTGTTGTGAAAACGTTGTAATATTTCGGTGTCCAGGCCTCTCTAAAACTATCCAAAGTCGGTGCATTCCGTAAGTTATGGACTCTCAAGTCGCTAAAACGAAATTAGGCGCCACACCCTCTCATTGGTATGGGTGGAACTTTAGTTCACATGTCAGATGTCATGTCATGTTGGTCATCCGTCTTATTTTTGTTTGTTTGTTGTTGTTCTTTTCTCACAGACTAGTCATTGAAAAACATGCATTGTTTGAAATATCACAAGAGGCTTTGTTTTACATAGTCTAAACGAGGACTTTCGGCTGTTGTGTTGCGTATGCTACTCTCCTGTAGAACATTTTATCACCAGTAGGTGGCGAAGAAGGACCAACTGAGTGACTAGTAACTGTAACTGCTGCGGAACTCGCTGTAGGCTATACAATGCATCTATGTGATAATCTACTGTATCTGTAAGAAGCACTATATTCTTGGCTTTGTCCTACGTTTCATGAATGTGTGTTTTCTTTTCTATTGCGTGGCCATTTTACTGATTGACTTGTGCTTTTCCCTTTATGGTGACTGGTTATTTCCAGAATTGTATGCTTTGTCACAATGAAACAAACCCTTCAAGCTAATTCTATATTGATTCAGGGACACCAGGTAGGCCTTCAAAAGGGTTTGCCACCACAATAGAGAAGACAGATAAGGGGGGCATGTTGGTAGTCTGCTTAGGCTATTTGGTGCAAGGACAAATGTGATGTGCCTACTGGAATGTTATATTTCATAATGTAAGGCAACAGCATCTCTCTTGACCTCTTGACATGTGTAATGATGTGTGTAATTTACAAGTTTACACATTCACTCTTTTTTTTTTTTAGACTTGCAAGGCAATTACAGAAAGAAGTTCAGTCAACCAATTCACACGACTTTTCAGAGGATCAAAAGGTTTGTATTTTTTTATGCCCTAAATGTATCTCTGTAGATAGTTTTGTGGGGAAAGATTTTAGCCATGTAAAGGTAAATATAGATTTAGATTTATAGCTATAAGCCTACATTGCTAAGTTTCCATGTATTGGCAAATAGAACACCTTTAAAGGGATATTCCGCCATTTTTGGAAATACGCTCATTTTCCACCTCCCCTCGAGCAAAACAATCGATATTTACCTTGTTCCCGTTCATCCAGCCATTCTGTGAGTCTGGCGATACAACTTTTAGCTTCAGCCTAGCATAGATCATTGAATCGGATTAGACCATTAGCTTCACGCCTGCTAGCTTCATGTTTAAAAGTGACTAAGATTTCTGGTAATTTTCCCATTTAAAACGTGCCTCCTCTCAAGTTAAAAAGTGCAGTAAGACCAACTGAAAATGAAACCTGGCCTTTTTCTAGGCTGATTTGACATGGAACTACACTCTCATCTGGCGTAATAATCAAGGCAACTTGCAGACTACTGGCACTACTACTGCTTGTTGTCTATGGGGACTATTTTCAGGTGCTGCGTACGATATTACTGCGCCTATGGTACGTTTGCAAGTTGCCTTGATTATTACGCCAGATGAGAGTGTAGTTCCATGTCAAATCAGCCTAGAAAAACGCCAGGTTTCATTTTCAGTTGGTCTTATTGCACTTTCTAACTTGAGAGGAGACACGTTTTAAATGGGAAAATTACCAGAAATCTTAGTCACTTTTAAACATGAAGCTAGCAGGCGAGAAGCTAATGGTCTAATCCGATTCAATGATCTATGCTAGGCTGAAGCTAAAAGTTGTATCGCCAGACTCACAGAATGGCTGGATGAACGGGAACAAGGTAAATATCGATTGTTTTGCTCGAGGGAAGGTGGAAAATGAGCGTATTTCCAAAAATGGCGGAATATCCCTTTAAGTTCTCTTGAATAAGTCAGCAGATTGAATCAGTAGCCTTGAACCATGTCTTTATGCCACTTTTTGACAGAAAACCCTTGGGAAATTAGCAACATGTCTAGAAATGCGATGTGCTTCTCTACAGGTATGTATATTGATGGTCAGACATTCCTGTCAAGTATATTTTAGGTTTTAATGGCCTAGAGCGTTTCTAAATTGTCAATACCTATTTCCAAATGTGTTTAGAATTCACAGTCCGAAGAGGAATTCAAGTTGGAGGACCTAAAAAAACTGGAACCCAGTAAGTGAATACATGTAAACTGGTTGTAACGGTACACAAACATTTTGATGTGTACCTCGATGGATTAATTTCCAGTACAGTAAGTCAGTCTGTGCTGCTAATCTAAAATGTACTTATAAGATTACTGAACGGGAATAGCACTTTGAAAGGGTGTCAGAAAAAGTCTTTGACATGAATCGACTAAACTGACTTATGATCTGCCACATTATGTTTGTGTAAGTACTCAAATTTGAAACATGGTCCGCAATCAAAAAAGCCTACTGTTGATTACTGTTAAGGACTGGTTAAGGATTTGGTACATTCGTTACACATCTGTATTGATCCTAAACGGTTCAGTACGAATACATGTACCTTTACACCCTTAATGCAAACATATCATCAGAGAGGGTTAAAGCGGAGTAATGAAGGATCTTTGATATCTTCCCTAACAATCTGTGTATAAGCTTCATGGATTGGTAAGGCTGCAATAAGGCTGAAACACATGCTGGTCTTTGGGGTTGTTATCCGTTTTTGTAATCTGTTCTGTTCTGTTTTCAGTCATAAAGAATGTTCTCACGCACAACAAAGATTTTCCTTTTGATGTACAGCCAGTGCCTTTAAGGTAAATGTTGAGCAATTTCAAATTCAATCTAGTCCCAAATCTCTATGATGTTGGTTTATAAAGTTGCTTTGTTTTATATTCTGTATTTGAAACAAATTACACATGTCATCTTTATACATTATGAGGAGGACAGTGAAAGAAGTCCAAAAACAATCCTTAATAGCTGTTGTGTTGCTGTTTTGACTGGCAGAAAAATCCTTGCTCCAGGCGAGGAGGAGAATCTGGAGGTGGAGGAGGAAGAGGACAATGCTGCTGGGGCCGGGTCACCAGAGTCCTTTCCCTCCAGAGTGCCAGGTGGGCCTTCAGCCTCATCATGCAAACATATCGTGGGCGGTGGTAGTGGTTAAGGAGCTGGGCTAGCGTGCAGTAGCATGAAAGTTGCCGGTTTAATTCCCGGCCTCCACCGCTGTGCCCTTGAGCAAGGCACTTAACCCCAAGTTGCTCCGGGGACAATGTAATCGCTTGTAATATAGAGTTGACATATGTATGTCACTTTGGACAAAAACATGTAATGTAGTGTAATATAATGTAATATACGCATGACCCTGCAGAAACGGCACTTGCTTTTCAGTAGCCCTGTCTTGTACCAGTACCAGTAACAACTGTGCTAGTGCCAACAATATTTCAAGTGAAATTTAGACTTTTGCCTCCGGTTTGGGGAAGCTAGCCCCGTATATTCAGACCTTCTAATGTATGAGGCAACTCTGCCTGTCTTGATGCAAGAGGATTACATTAGCTTGTTGGCTTCACCATCCAGAAAACCACCC